>NW_027174731.1:0-99000 GCF_000390325.3 Nicotiana tomentosiformis | reverse complement strand
AACATGCAATCCTAGCTGCCAGAGCTGTTGTAGAACTTTCGAGGAAATATAGTGTTGGTGATGGTGGTTCATGCCACTTAGGTTTCAAGGATGAAAGATTGGAACATGGGAAATCATTTTCTTGAGATGGTAATGGTAATTTTTCTGTTGGTAGGCAGTATTGGAACAGGAAATTTAAGGATGCTACCTCTGCTGCTCAAGCAGCGATTGAGTTTGGAGAACATGCAAGCCTAGCTGCCAGAGCTGTTGGAGAACTTTCAAGGCAATATTGTGTTGATGATGGTGGTTCATGCCACTTAGGTTTCAAGGATGAAAGATTGGAACATGGGAAATCATTTTCTTGAGATGGTAATGGTAATTTTTCTGTTGGTAGGCAGTATTGGAACAGGAAATTTAAGGATGCTACCTCTGCTGCTCAAGCAGCGATTGAGTTTGGAGAACATGCAAGCCTAGCTGCCAGAGCTGTTGTAGAACTTTCAAGGCAATATAGTGTTGACGATGGTGGTTCATGCCACTTAGGTTTCAAGGATGAAAGATTGGAACATGGGAAATCATTTTCTTGAGATGGTAATGGTAATTTTTCTGTTGGTAGGCAGTATTGGAACAGGAAATTTAAGGATGCTACCTCTGCTGCTCAAGCAGCGATTGAGTTTGGAGAACATTCAAGCCTAGCTGCCAGAGCTGTTGGAGAACTTTCAAGGCAATATTGTGTTGATGATGGTGGTTCATGCCACTTAGGTTTCAGGGATGAAAGGTTGGAACATGGGCAAGTATTTCCTGGAGATGGTAATTGTAATTTTTCTGTTGGCAAGAAGAATTGGAACATGATATTTAAGGATACTACCTCTGCTGCTCAAGTAGTGGCTGAGTTTACAGAACATACAAGCCTAGCTGCCAGAGCTATTGGAGAACTTTCAAGGCAATATTGTGTTGATGATGGTGGTTCATGCCACTAAGGTTTCAAGGATGAAAGGTTGGAACATGGGCAATCATTTCCTTGAGATGGTAATGGTAATTTTTCGGTTGGTAGGCAGTATTGGAACGTGAAATTTATGGATGCTACCTCTGCTGCTCAAGCAGCGGCTGAGTTTGGAGAACATGCAAGCCTAGCTGCCAGAGCTTTTGGAGAACTTTCAAGGCAATATTGTGTTGATGATGGTGGTTCATGATACTTAGGTTTCAAGGATGAAAGGTTGGAACATGGGCAAGCATTTCCTGGAGATGGTAATGGTAATTTTTCTATTGGTAAGAAGAATTGGAACATGAAATTTAAGGATGCTACCTCTGCTGCTCAAGCAGCGGCTGAGTTTGCAGAACATGCAAGCCTAGCTGCCAGTGCTGTTGTAGAACTTTCAAGGCCATATTGTGTAGATGATGGTGGTTCATGCCACTTATGTTTCAAGGATGAAAGGTTGGAACATGGGCAAGCATTGCCTGGAGATGGCTATGGTAATTTTTCTATTGGCAATAAGAATTGGAAGATGAAATTTAAGCATGCTGCCTCTGCTGCTCAAGCAGCAAATGAGTTTGCAGAACATGCAATCCTAGCTGCCAGAGCTGTTGTAGAACTTTAAAGGCAATATAGTGTTGATGATGGTGGTTCATGCCACTTAGGTTTCAAGGATGAAAGATTGGAACATGGGCAATCATTTCCTTGAGATGGTAATGGTAATTTTTCTGTTGGTAGGCAGTATTGGAACATGAAATTTAAGGATGCTACCTCTGCTGCTCAAGCAGCGGCTGAGTTTGGAGAACATGCAAGCCTAGCTGCCAGAGCTGTTGGAGAACTTTCAAGGCAATATTGTGTTGATGATGGTGGTTCATGCCACTTAGGTTTCAAGGATGAAAGGTTGGAACATGGGCAATCATTTCTTGGAGATGGTAATGGTAATTTTTCTGTTGGCAAGCAGAATTGGAACATGATATTTAAGGATACTACCTCTGCTGCTCAAGTAGCGGCTGAGTTTGCAGAACATGCAAGCCTAGCTGCCAGAGCTGTTGTGGAACTTTCAAGGCAATATTGTGTTGATGATGGTGGTTGATGCCACTTAGGTTTCAAGGATGAAAGGTTAAAACTTGGGCAATCATTTCTTGGAGATGGTAATGGTAATTTTTCTGTTGGTAGGCAGTATTGGAACATGAAATTGAAGGATGCTACCTCTGCTGCTCAAGCAGCGGCTGATGTTAGAGTACATGCAAGGCTAGCTGCCAGAGCTGTTGGAGAACTTTCAAGGTAATATTGTGTTGATGATGGTGGTTCATGTCACTTCGATTTCAAGGATAAAAGGTTGGAACATGGGAAAGCATTTCCTGGAGATGGTAATGGTAATTTTTCTGTTGGCAAGCATAATTGGAACCTGAAATTTAAGGATACTACCTCTGCTGCTCAAGCGGTGGCTGAGTTTGCAGAACATGCAAGCCTAGCTGCCAGAGCTATTGGAGAACTTTCAAGGCAATATTGTGTTGATGATGGTGGTTCATGCCACTTAGGTTTCAAGGATGAAAGGCTGGAACATGGGCAAGCATTGTCTGGAGATGGTTATGGTAATTTTTCTATTGGCAATAAGAATTGGAACATGAAATTTAAGCATGCTGCCTCTGCTGCTCAAGCAGCAAATGAGTTTGCAGAACATGCAATCCTAGCTGCCAGAGCTGTTGTAGAACTTTCAAGGCAATATAGTGTTGATGATGGTGGTTCATGCCACTTAGGTTTCAAGGATGAAAGATTGGAACATGGGAAATCATTTTCTTGAGATGGTAATGGTAATTTTTCTGTTGGTAGGCAGTATTGGAACAGGAAATTTAAGGATGCTACCTCTGCTGCTCAAGCAGCGATTGAGTTTGGAGAACATGCAAGCCTAGTTGCCAGAGCTGTTGGAGAACTTTCAAGGCAATATTGTGTTGATGATGTTAGTTCATGCCACTTAGGTTTCAGGGATGAAAGGTTGGAACATGGGCAAGTATTTCCTGGAGATGGTAATGGTAATTTTTCTGTTGGCAAGAAGAATTGGAACATGAAATTTAAGGATGCTACCTCTGTTGCTCAAGCAGCGGCTGAGGTTGCAGAACATGCAAGCCTAGCTGCCAGAGCTATTGGAGAACTTTCAAGCCAATATTGTGTTGATGATGGTGGTTCATGCCACTTAGGTTTCAAGGATGAAAGGTTGGAACATGGGCAAGCATTTCCTGGAGATGGTAATGGTAATTATTATGTTGGTAAGAAGAATTGGAACATGAAATTTAAGGATGCTACCTATGTTGCTCAAGCAGCGGCTGAGTTTGCAGAACATGCAAGCCTAGCTGCCAGAGCTGTTGTAGAACTTTTAAGGCAATATTGTGTTGATGATGGTGGTTCATACCACTTAGGTTTCAAGGATGAAAGGTTGGAACATGGGCAAGCATTGTCTGGAGATGGTTATGGTAATTTTTCTATTGGCAATAAGAATTGGAACATGAAATTTAAGCATGCTGCCTCTGCTGCTCAAGCAGCAAATGAGTTTGCAGAACATGCAATCCTAGCTGCCAGAGCTGTTGTAGAACTTTCAAGGCAATATAGTGTTGATGATGGTGGTTCATGCCACTTAGGTTTCAAGGATGAAAGATTGGAACATGGGAAATCATTTACTTGAGATGGTAATGGTAATTTTTCTGCTGGGAAGCAGTATTTGAACAGGAAATTTAAGGATGCTACCTCTGCTGCACAAGCAGCGATTGAGTTTGGAGAACATGCGAGCCTAGCTGCTAGAGCTGTTGGAGAACTTTCAAGGCAATATTGTGTTGATGATGGTGGTTCATGCCACTTAGGTTTCAGGGATGAAAGGTTGGAACATGGGCAAGTATTTCCTGGAGATGGTAATGGTAATTTTTCTGTTGGCAAGAAGAATTGGAACATGATATTTAAGGATACTACCTCTGCTGCTCAAGCAGTGGCTGAGTTTGCAGAACATAAAAGCCTAGCTGCCAGAGCTATTGGAGAACTTTCAAGGCAATATTATGTTGATGATGGTGGTTCATGCCACTTAGGTTTCAAGGATGAAAGGTTGGAACATGGGCAAGCATTTCCTGGAGATGGTAATGGTAATTATTATGTTGGTAAGAAGAATTGAAACATGAAATTTAAGGATGCTACCTCTGCTGCTCAAGCAGTGGCTGAGTTTGCAGAACATGCAAGCCTAGCTGCCAGAGCTGTTGTAGAACTTTCAAGGCAATATTTTGTTAATGATGGTGGTTCATGCCACTTAGGTTTCAAGGATGAAAGGTTGGAACATGGGCAATCATTTCCTTGTGATGGTAATGGTAAATATTCTGTTGGTAGGCAGTATTGGAATAGGAAATTTAAGGATGCTACCTCTGCTGCTCAAACAACGGCTGAGTTTGGAGAATATGCAAGCCTAGCTGCCAGAGCTATTGGAGAATTTTCAAGGCAATATTGTGTTGATGATGGTGGTTCATGCCACTTAGGTTTCAAGGATGAAAGGTTGGAACATGGGCAAGAATTTCCTGGAGATGGTAATTGTAATTTTTCTGTTGGCAAGCAGAATTGGAACATGAAATATAAGGTTACTACCTCTGCTGCTCAAGCAGTGGCTGAGTTTGCAGAACATACAAGCCTAGCTGCCAGAGCTATTGGAGAACTTTCAAGGCAATATTGTGTTGATGATGGTGGTTCATGCCACTTAGGTTTTAAGGATGAAAGGTTGGAACATGGGCAAGCATTTCCTGGAGATGGTAATGGTAATTATTATGTTCGTAAGAAGAATTGGAACATGAAATTTAAGGATGCTACCTCTGCTGCTCAAGCAGCGGCTGAGTTTGCAGAACATGCAAGCCTAGTTGCCAGAGCTGTTGTAGAACTTTCAAGGCAATATTGTGTTGATGATGGTGGTTCATGCCACTTAGGTTTCAAGGATGAAAGGTTGGAACATGGGCAATCATTTCCTTGAGATGGTAATGGAAAATCTTCTGTTGGTAGGAAGTATTGGAACAGGAAATTTAAGGATGCTACCTCTGCTGCTCAAACAGCGGCTGAGTTTGGAGAATATGCAAGCCTAGCTGCCAGAGCTATTGGAGAACTTTCAAGGCAATATTGTGTTGATGATGGTGGTTCATGCCACTTAGGTTTCAAGGATAAAAGGTTGGAACATGGGCAAGCATTTCCTGGAGATGGTAATTGTAATTTTTCTGTTGGCAAGCAGAATTGGAACATGAAATATAAGGTTACTACCTCTGCTGCTCAAGCAGTGGCTGAGTTTGAAGAACATACAAGCCTAGCTCCCAGAGCTATTGGAGAACTTTCAAGGCAACATTGTGTTGATGATGGTGGTTCATGCCACTTAGGTTTCAAGGATGAAAGGTTGGAACATGGGCAAGCATTTCCTGGAGATGGTAATGGTAATTTTTATGATGGTAAGAAGAATTGGAACATGAAATTTAAGGATGCTACCTCTACTGCTCAAGCAGCGGCTGAGTCTGCAGAACATGCAAGCCTAGCTGCCAGAGCTGTTGTAGAACTTTAAAGGCAATATTGTGTTGATGATGGTGGTTCATGCCACTTAGGTTTCAGGGATGAAAGGTTGGAACATGGGCAAGTATTTCCTGGAGATGGTAATGGTAATTTTTCTGTTGGCAAGAAGAATTGGAACATGATATTTAAGGATACTACCTCTGCTGCTCAAGCAGTGGCTGAGTTTGCAGAACATAAAATCCTAGCTGCCAGAGCTATTGGAGAACTTTCAAGGCAATATTATGTTGATGATGGTGGTTCATGCCACTTAGGTTTCAAGGATGAAAGGTTGGAACATGGGCAAGCATTTCTTGGAGATGGTAATGGTAATTATTATGTTGGTAAGAAGAATTGGAACATGAAATTTAAGGATGCTACCTCTGCTGCTCAAGCAGTGGCTGAGTTTGCAGAACATGCAAGCCTAGCTGCCAGAGCTGTTGTAGAACTTTCAAGGCAATATTGTGTTGATGATGGTGATTCATGCCACTTAGGTTTCAAGGATGAAAGGTTGGAACATGGGCAATCATTTCCTTGTGATGGTAATGGTAAATATTCTGTTGGTAGGCAGTATTGGAATAGGAAATTTAAGGATACTACCTCCGCTGCTCAAACAGCGGCTGAGTTTGGAGAATATGCAAGCCTAGCTGCCAGAGCTATTGGAGAACTTTCAAGGCAATATTGTGTTGATGATGGTGGTTCATGCCACTTAGGTTTCAAGGATGAAAGGTTGGAACATGGGCAAGCATTTCCTGGAGATGGTAATTGTAATTTTTCTGTTGGCAAGCAGAATTGGAACATGAAATATAAGGTTACTACCTCTGCTGCTCAAGCAGTGGCTGAGTTTGCAGAACATACAAGCCTAGCTGCCAGAGCTATTGGAGAACTTTCAAGGCAATATTGTGTTGATGATGGTTGTTCATGCCACTTAGGTTTCAAGGATGAAAGGTTGGAACATGGGCAAGCATTTCCTGGAGATGGTAATGGTAATTATTATGTTCGTAAGAAGAATTGGAACATGAAATTTAAGGATGCTACCTCTGCTGCTCAAGCAGCGGCTGAGTTTGCAGAACATGCAAGCCTAGTTGCCAGAGCTGTTGTAGAACTTTCAAGGCAATATTGTGTTGATGATGGTGGTTCATGCCACTTAGGTTTCAAGGATGAAAGGTTGGAACATGGGCAATCATTTCCTTGAGATGGTATTGGTAAATCTTCTGTTGGTAGGCAGTATTGGAATAGGAAATTTAAGGATGCTACCTCTGCTGCTCAAACAGCGGCTGAGTTTAGAGAATATGCAAGCCTAGCTGCCAGAGCTATTGGAGAACTTTCAAGGCAATATTGTGTTGATGATGGTGGTTCATGCCACTTAGGTTTCAAGGATAAAAGGTTGGAACATGGGCAAGCATTTCCTGGAGATGGTAATTGTAATTTTTCTGTTGGCAAGCAGAATTGGAACATGAAATATTAGGTTACTACCTCTGCTGCTCAAGCAGTGGCTGAGTTTGAAGAACATACAAGCCTAGCTGCCAGAGCTATTGGAGAACTTTCAAGGCAACATTGTGTTGATGATGGTGGTTCATGCCGCTTAGGTTTCAAGGATGAAAGGTTGGAACATGGGCAAGCATTTCCTGGAGATGGTAATGGTAATTTTTATTATGGTAAGAAGAATTGGAACATGAAATTTAAGGATGCTACCTCTGCTGCTCAAGCAGCGGCTGAGTCTGCAGAACATACAAGCCTAGCTGCCAGAGCTGTTGTAGAACTTTAAAGGCAATATTGTGTTGATGATGGTGGTTCATGCCACTTAGGTTTCAAGGATGAAAGGTTGGAACATGGGCAATCATTTCCTTGAGATGGTAATGGTAATATTTCTGTTGGTAGGCAGTATTGGAACGGGAAATTTAAGGATGCTACCTCTGCTGCTCAAACAGCGGCTGAGTTTGGAGAATATGCAAGCCTAGCTGCCAGAGCTATTGGAGAACTTTCAAGGCAATATTGTGTTGATGATGGTGGTTCATGCCACTTAGGTTTCAAGGATGAAAGGTTGGAACATGGGCAAGCATTTCCTGGAGATGGTAATTGTAATTTTTCTGTTGGCAAGCAGAATTGGAACATGAAATATAAGGTTACTACCTCTGCTGCTCTAGCAGTGGCTGAGTTTGCAGAACATACAAGCCTAGCTGCCAGAGCTATTGGAGAACTTTCAAGGCAATATTGTGTTGATGATGGTGGTTCATGCCACTTAGGTTTCAAGGATGAATGGTTGGAACATGGGCAATCATTTCCTTGAGATGGTATTGGTAAATCTTCTGTTGGTAGGCAGTATTGGAATAGGAAATTTAAGGATGCTACCTCTGCTGCTCAAACAGCGGCTGAGTTTAGAGAATATGCAAGCCTAGCTGCCAGAGCTATTGGAGAACTTTCAAGGCAATATTGTGTTGATGATGGTGGTTCATGCCACTTAGGTTTCAAGGATAAAAGGTTGGAACATGGGCAAGCATTTCCTGGAGATGGTAATTGTAATTTTTCTGTTGGCAAGCAGAATTGGAACATGAAATATTAGGTTACTGTCACGCCCCGAACCTAGGAGCGAGACAAGCACCCCATGCCTCACCTAACCTGGCATACCAAATTGCGACTAAGGGACTCTGAACACATAATGTCATACTTTGGCCATGGGGCCACCTTGCAAGACAATTTGCGAAGCAAAATATAAAACTGAATGGAAACTAGCACTAACTAAATATCAATATAAAGCTAGGCCGACAAGGCCGTCATAGCTACTACAGCTGACAAACCACCAATTTATACAAACCCAACATACTGCACTAACCAACAGGATATGCCTACAAGCCTCTACTGATAGATGTACTGTGATCGGAACAGGGCCCCGACCTACCCATAACATATATACAGATATACATAAGATGTACACAAAACTCTAGTCCTGGCAACTCCGAAAGACGTGGAGCTTACCGATCAGGCGGAACTCGGAAAACACCTACTGAGGAGGTCTACCCGTCTGTCTGTCTGAACCTGCACGCATGAAATGCAGCGCCCCCAAAAAAGGGACGTCAGTACGAAATAATGTACCGAGTATGTAAGGCAATAAAATAACTGAAATCTGAAACTGAACTGATAATATGATAACTGAAATTAACTGGGAGTCAAAGATGATCTGGAGATATACTTACCTGCTGATACTGACTCAACTCCTTCAATATAGTAAGTAAAATAATTGTACGGCCTTATAAGGCTCGGTATATATAACTGCTCTGCCATAGTAGGCTCGCTTATAGGCGCTCGGCCATACTAGGCTATGTATCTCGACCATGCTGGGCTCGCTCATAGGCGCTCGGCCATAGTAGGCTCGGTATATAACTTTCCATCTGATCAGAGGTTGCCCAATAGGGGCCTGCCCATCGATTATAGCTCGATGGTAATGAAAATACTGTAATACTGTATATATAGGCTTGCTGCTCTCTTGACTGGAAGAAGACAATACTAAAATTGAATATAGAGTCTCGATAAGGAATAATATTGTAACTTATGAGACTAGAATAGTGTGAATAAATTCATGAATATGAACTTCTCTTTTTGTCTCATTACTAACACATGTAGCTCCGAGATCATGCCAAAATGAAGGAAGGCTTAGCCTTAACATACCTTATCACAATCTTTTCAATCACCAAGTTGAACTCACCTCTTCGCACCTTAATCTACAAGAATGATAATAATACTATCGTTAAGTTACGAAAGGTACAACTATCGCACAACGAACGACAAACCTATTTTGTATTAAAACGGGCAGCATCTCCCCTATAATATGCCCTTCCTCCAACTTCAAGATAACACCAACAATACAAGGACAGAACAATAACAACATATATACATCATTTTCCAGCCCTATATACACCATCAAATACTACAAAACAGCCCAACACACCCCAAAGGTACATGTTATAACATTCCCAACTTGTCGACTTTCGATGAAACATTGTTTTATTTAATTGCTTTAGCTTCTGAACTGTCCAACCCTCTTTGTACTTGTTGTTCATGATCTTCAATATTTGTAACCTCAGAGGTAACATGATTAACTTACTTTATATACTTTTAAATATTATCTCATTTTTTTGTCCTACATTAGTTTGCTTACGACGCATTTTTACATACGAAAATATAGGGTGTAACATCACTCCCCCTTGGGAACATTCGTCCTCGAATGTTTACTCTTGGAGACTTTGGAAACTTTTTCCAGAGTATCCTTCATACACTAGGTTAAAACCAACCTGCACGTAGCCAGAAACATACTATGCATGCCACACATGGCCAATCTTTATAAATAGCAGCAATTTGCCTCACCGACCGTAAATCATAAATATTGAAAGTGAAAAATAAAAGCTTACCTGATGACCTGCTAGCCTACATAGAGCTATGTTGTAGCGTCCCATCTCGAACCATATCTTCATTTTGAAATAGGTGGGGGTATTTAGACTTCATTTCTTCCTCCGATTCCCACGTCATCTCTTCTACATTCTTGCTCCTCCATAAAACCTTTACGGAAGCTACCTCCTTATTTCGTAGATTGCGGATTTGTCGGTCTAGGATGGCAACTGGAATTTCCTCGTATGACAAGTCCTCTGTAATCTGTACATCATCCGTGGGCACCACTCGGGTAGGATCGCCAATGCACTTCCGTAGCATAGATACGTGAAAAACCGGATGGACAGACTCCAATTCTGAGGGCAACTCTAACTCATAAGCTAGTTGGCCCACTCTCCGAATGATCCTATAAGGCCCAATATACCGTGGGCTAAGCTTTCCTTTCTTGCCAAACCTCATCACGCCCTTCATAGGTGATACCTTTAAGAATACCCAGTCATTAATCCTGAACTCTAAGTCTCGTCGCCGCACGTCAAAATATGACTTCTGACGACTCTGAGCTGTCAACAGTCGCTCCCGGATAACCTTTACTTTCTCTACGGCCTGCTGAACCAGGTCTGGCCCATGTAACCCAGATTCTCCAACATCAAACCACCCTATAGGAGATCTGCACTTACGCCCATACAAAGCCTCGTACGGAGCCATCTGGATACTGGAGTGGTAACTGTTATTATATGCAAACTCGATAAGAGGTAGATGTTCATCCCAACTTCTTTTAAAATCCAACACACATACTCGTAACATATCCTCGAGCGTCTGAATTGTGCGCTCGGCTTGTCCATCAGTCTGTGGATGAAAAGCTGTGCTGAGATTCACCTGAGTCCCTAGACCTCTCTGAAATGACCTCCAAAAATGTGCTGTAAACTGAGCCCCACGGTCAGATATAATAGAAACTGGTACTCCGTGTAGCCGCACTATCTCCTTAATATATAACTTTGCATAATCTTCTGCTGTATATGTAGATCTGACCGGTAGGAAGTGAGCTGATTTCGTGAGCCTATCGACTATCACCCATATGGAATCGAACTTACGATTAGAACGAGGTAAACCCATGATAAAGTCCATGTTTATCGCCTCCCATTTCCATGTCGGGATCTCTATAGTCTGCATTAGCCCTCCGGGCTTCTGGTGTTCTACCTTCACTTGCTGGCAACTAGTACATTGGGCGACAAACTCAGCAATGTTCTTCTTCATATCATTCCACCAGTACATATCCTTAATGTCATGATACATCTTCGTCGATCCAGGGTGGATGGAATACCATGAATAATGTGCCTCTGACATAATCCTGTCTCGTAGCCCTGCTACATCTGGAACACACAAACGACCCTTGTATCTGAGAACCCCATCTCCCTTGAGCTCTAACAATGGCTTCTTCTGCTGCGGAACTCGCTCTCTCAACTCGACCAACTCTGGGTCCTCGTACTGCCTTTCCTTGACTTCAGCTATGAGGGATGATTTTGCAGTGTTTTGGATTACAACTCCACCATCCTCAGAATCTACTAACCGAACCCCCAACGAAGCCAATTGATGAATATCTCTAGCTAATTGTCTTTTCTCGGGCTCTACATGTGCTAAGCTACCCATAGATCGGCGACTTAAGGCATCTGCTACAACATTAGCTTTCCCTGGATGGTAGAGAATGTTAACATCGTAATCTTTCAATAACTCAAGCCATCGCCTCTGTCGCAAATTCAACTCTTTCTGCTTGAAAATATATTGTAGGCTTTTATGATCAGTAAATATATCAACATGAACACCATATAAATAATGCCGCCATATCTTAAGTGCATGGACAACCGCAGCTAACTCGAGGTCGTGGGTCGGATAATTCCTCTCGTGCTTCCTCAACTGCCTTGAAGCATATGCAATTACCTTCCCATGTTGCATCAGGACACATCCTAACCCGACACCTGATGCATCACAATACACGGCATAACCCTCTAGACCCTCTGGAAGTGTTAGAACTGGAGCTGAGGTCAACTTGTTCTTAAGCTCTTGGAAACTCCGCTCACAAGCCTCTGTCCATTGAAACTTAGTTTCTTTCTGTGTCAACTTCGTCAATGGTGCCGAAAGGGAAGAAAAACCCTCTACGAACCTCCGATAGTATCCTGCTAAGCCTAGAAAGCTACGAACCTCTGTCGGAGTGGTAGGTCTAGGCCAAGATTTCACGGCCTCAATCTTCTGAGTGTCCACCTTTATCCCTTCATCTGATACAATATGCCCCAAGAATGCTACAGACTTCAACCAGAACTCACATTTAGAAAACTTAGCATACAACTTACGATCACGGAGGGTTTGGAGTACCGCTCGCAGGTGGTCCGCATGCTCATCCTCTGAACGGGAATAAACCAGAATATCATCAATAAATACTATCACGAACAGATCTAAAAATGGCCGGAATAGGCTATTCATCAAGTCCATAAATACAGCGGGTGCATTAGTCAACCCGAAGGACATGACAAGGAACTCGAAGTGGCCATATCGGGTCCTGAAGGCTGTCTTCGGAATATCTTTTTCCCGAACTCTGACCTGGTGGTACCCCGACCTCAAATCAATCTTGGAAAAGCATCTAGCTCCCTGCAACTGATCAAACAAGTCATCGATCCTTGGAAGTGGATACTTATTCTTAATAGTTACCTTGTTCAACTGCCTATAATCGATACACATCCTCAGCGAGCCGTCTTTCTTCCGCACAAATAGTACCGGTGCACCCCAAGGTGAGGTACTGGGCCTAATGTAACCTTTCTCCAGCAAATCTTTTAACTGCTCCTTCAACTCCTTCAATTCGGCAGGTGCCATTCTATACGGAGGGACGGATATTGGTTGAGTTCCTGGAAGCAAATCGATGCTAAAATCAATCTCTCGCTCTGGAGGAATACCTGGAAGCTCATCTGGAAACACATCTGCATACTCTTTGACTATGGGAATAGACTGAAGTGTAGGTATCTCAGCATCTGCATCTCTAACTCGCACAATATGATAAATGCACCCTTTTGCGATCATTTTCCTCGCCTTCAGATAGGAAATAAACCTACCTCTGGGTGTTGGTGTATTACCTACCCATTCAAGGACTGGCTCACCCGGAAAATGAAATTTGGCTACCTTTGCTCGGCAATCAACTGTGGCATAGCAAGCTGCCAACCAGTCCATGCCCATGATAGCATCAAAGTCCATCATCTCTAGCTCAACTAGGTCAGCTGAGGTCTGACGACTACAAATTGTCACCGTACAACCTCGGTAAACCCGTCTAGCAATAATCGATTCTCCGACCGGTGTAGATACCGCAAAAGGATCACTTAGTATTTCAGGCACTATACCAAACTTCCTCGCGACAAATGGGGTAATATACGATAAAGTAGATCCTGGGTCTATCAAAGCATAAGCATCGTGAGAGCAAATGGTTAATATACCTGTCACAACGTCTGGTGAAGACTCCTGGTCCTGTCGACCCGCTAAAGCATAGATACGGTTCTGATTACCACTTGAACTGGAACCTCTACCTCTGCCTCGACCTCTACCAGCCGAAGACTGAGACTCACGCCTTGAAGGATGCACGGACATAGACGATCCTGTTGCTGAACTCGCTGGTTGTGCCATTCCCCCAGAATCTCTATTTGGGCAATCTCGCATCATATGCCCCGGACGCCCACATGTATAACAAGCATCAGAACCTGCTCGGCATTGACCCAAGTGTCCTCTACCACAGATGTCACACCGCGGAGGAAATGACCATGTCTGCGCAGAACCTCGTTGTCGCTGCAAACCCGACGCCCGTGAGCTCTCACCTGGTCCTGACTGAGTATAGCGGTCATACCCGTAACCCTGTAACTGAGGTGGCGGAGGCCTAGGTGGCCGTCCGAAGTACTGGGTCCTATAACTACCCTGAGATTGCTCCTGAGACCTGGGAAATCTCATCCTCTTACGTTGCCCTTGCTCAGCCCTCTCTGTACCCTGCTGCCGACGCCTACCCCTTTCTATATTCTGGGCGAATGCCTGAATCCGGGAGATATCCATACTATCCTGCAATGCAGCGGTGGCACATGCCTCGGTTAACTCTGGGGCTAACCCTGCTATAAACCTGTGAATCCTGTCCCGCATAGTAGAAACTATGGATGGTGCATATCTGGCCAATGAGTCAAAACGGAGACTATACTCTCGAACACTCATATTACCCTGCTTGAGGGCTAGAAACTGATCGACTCGAGCCTGTCGGATCTCCCGCGGTAAGTACTGGTCAAGGAAAGCATCTGAAAAATTCTCCCAAATAGCTGGAGGTGTATCACGTCCCCTGGACCTCTCCCATCCCTCATACCAAAGGATGGCTATATCTCGGAGTCGAAAAGCTGCTAGCTCAACTGCCTCTTTCTCCGTGGCATGCATAACACGAAAGATCCTGTGAAGCTGATCTATGAAATCCTGCGGGTCCTCCCTCTGATCTGTCCCCGTGAACTCTGGGGGACTCAAAGCAATAAACTCTCGGACCCTTGAACTCCCAGACCCCTCAGAAGTTCCTGCACTAGCTGATGCCCTAGCATGTTGCTGGGTAGCTACCAACTGTGTCAACAAATGCACCGCACTCCTTAAGTCCTGATCTGATGGAAGTGGAGGGGGAACTGGATGTGCGGTTTCCCTAGGAATCTCCGTAGTTGGTGGAGGAGCCGGTAATGGCTGAGTAGGGGTCTCCCCTTGAGCCTCAGACTGGGCCCCATCTACTGGGGGTACCCTGTTGGTCCCCTCACCTACTACTGTATCTCTCCTCTGGCTAGCCGTAGTCTTCCTAGTCACCGTCATCTGTGCATGCAAACACCAACACATAAGTTTAATTCAAATTTCCTATAACTCAGTTCTATAGCACGATTTAGATTTCAAAGAAGTGTAACCAACTCCTAAATGCCCTGTAGTTCCTTGCTTATATAATGTGGTGCACAACACATCTATAAACAAGACCCTACTAGACACGGCTTGTAGACTCCCTAGGACAGAACTGCTCTGATACCAAGTTTGTCACGCCCCGAACCTAGGAGCGAGACAAGCACCCCGTGCCTCACCTAACCTGGCGTACCAAATTGCGACTAAGGGACTCTGAACACATAATGTCATACTTTGGCCATGGGGCCACCTTGCAAGACAATTTGCGAAGCAAAATATAAAACTGAATGGAAACTAGCACTAACTAAATATCAATATAAAGCTAGGCCGACAAGGCCGTCATAGCTACTACAGCTGACAAACCACCAATTTATACAAACCCAACATACTGCACTAACCAACAGGATATGCCTACAAGCCTCTACTGATAGATGTACTGTGATCGGAACAGGGCCCCGACCTACCCATAACATATATACAGATATACATAAGATGTACACAAAACTCTAGTCCTGGCAACTCCGAAAGACGTGGAGCTTACCGATCAGGCGGAACTCGGAAAACACCTACTGAGGAGGTCTACCCGTCTGTCTGTCTGAACCTGCACGCATGAAATGCAGCGCCCCCAAAAAAGGGACGTCAGTACGAAATAATGTACCGAGTATGTAAGGCAATAAAATAACTGAAATCTGAAACTGAACTGATAATATGATAACTGAAATTAACTGGGAGTCAAAGATGATCTGGAGATATACTTACCTGCTGATACTGACTCAACTCCTTCAATATAGTAAGTAAAATAATTGTACGGCCTTATAAGGCTCGGTATATATAACTGCTCTGCCATAGTAGGCTCGCTTATAGGCGCTCGGCCATACTAGGCTATGTATCTCGACCATGCTGGGCTCGCTCATAGGCGCTCGGCCATAGTAGGCTCGGTATATAACTTTCCATCTGATCAGAGGTTGCCCAATAGGGGCCTGCCCATCGATTATAGCTCGATGGTAATGAAAATACTGTAATACTGTATATATAGGCTTGCTGCTCTCTTGACTGGAAGAAGACAATACTAAAATTGAATATAGAGTCTCGATAAGGAATAATATTGTAACTTATGAGACTAGAATAGTGTGAATAAATTCATGAATATGAACTTCTCTTTTTGTCTCATTACTAACACATGTAGCTCCGAGATCATGCCAAAATGAAGGAAGGCTTAGCCTTAACATACCTTATCACAATCTTTTCAATCACCAAGTTGAACTCACCTCTTCGCACCTTAATCTACAAGAATGATAATAATACTATCGTTAAGTTACGAAAGGTACAACTATCGCACAACGAACGACAAACCTATTTTGTATTAAAACGGGCAGCATCTCCCCTATAATATGCCCTTCCTCCAACTTCAAGATAACACCAACAATACAAGGACAGAACAATAACAACATATATACATCATTTTCCAGCCCTATATACACCATCAAATACTACAAAACAGCCCAACACACCCCAAAGGTACATGTTATAACATTCCCAACTTGTCGACTTTCGATGAAACATTGTTTTATTTAATTGCTTTAGCTTCTGAACTGTCCAACCCTCTTTGTACTTGTTGTTCATGATCTTCAATATTTGTAACCTCAGAGGTAACATGATTAACTTACTTTATATACTTTTAAATATTATCTCATTTTTTTGTCCTACATTAGTTTGCTTACGACGCATTTTTACATACGAAAAGATAGGGTGTAACAGTTACTACCTCTGCTGCTCAAGCAGTGGCTGAGTTTGAAGAACATACAAGCCTAGCTGCCAGAGCTATTGGAGAACTTTCAAGGCAACATTGTGTTGATGATGGTGGTTCATGCCGCTTAGGTTTCAAGGATGAAAGGTTGGAACATGGGCAAGCATTTCCTGGAGATGGTAATGGTAATTTTTATGATGGTAAGAAGAATTGGAACATGAAATTTAAGGATGCTACCTCTGCTGCTCAAGCAGCGGCTGAGTCTGCAGAACATGCAAGCCTAGCTGCCAGAGCTGTTGTAGAACTTTAAAGGCAATATTGTGTTGATGATGGTGGTTCATGCCACTTAGGTTTCAAGGATGAAAGGTTGGAACATGGGCAATCATTTCCTTGAGATGGTAATGGTAATATTTCTATTGGTAGGCATTATTGGAACGGGAAATTTAAGGATGCTACCTCTGCTGCTCAAACAGCGGCTGAGTTTGGAGAATATGCAAGCCTAGCTTCCAGAGCTATTGGAGAAATTTCAAGGCAATATTGTGTTGATGATGGTGGTTCATGCCACTTAGGTTTCAAGGATGAAAGGTTGGAACATGGGCAAGCATTTCCTGGAGATGGTAATTGTAATTTTTCTGTTGGTAAGCAGAATTGGAACATGAAATATAAGGTTACTACCTCTGCTGCTCTAGCAGTGGCTGAGTTTGCAGAACATACAAGCCTAGCTGCCAGAGCTATTGGAGAACTTTCAAGGCAATATTGTGTTGATGATGGTTGTTCATGCCACTTAGGTTTCAAGGATGAAAGGTTGGAACATGGGCAAGCATTTCCTGGAGATGGTAATGGTAATTATTATGTTCGTAAGAAGAATTGGAACATGAAATTTAAGGATGCTACCTCTGCTGCTCAAGTAGCGGCTGAGTTTGCAGAACATGCAAGCCTAGTTGCCAGAGTTGTTGTAGAACTTTCAAGGCAATATTGTGTTGATGATGGTGGTTCATGCCACTTAGGTTTCAAGGATGAAAGGTTGGAACATGGGCAATCATTTCCTTGAGATGGTAATGGTAAATCTTCTGTTGGTAGGCATTATTGGAACAGGAAATTTAAGGATGCTACCTCTGCTGCTCAAACAGCGGCTGAGTTTGGAGAATATGCAAGCCTAGCTGCCAGAGCTATTGGAGAACTTTCAAGGCAATATTGTGTTGATGATGGTGGTTCATGCCACTTAGGTTTCAAGGATGAAAGGTTGGAACATGGGCAAGCATTTCCCTGGAGATGGTAATTGTAATTTTTCTGTTGGCAAGCAGAATTGGAACATGAAATATAAGGTTACTACCTCTGCTGCTCAAGCAGTGGCTGAGTTTGAAGAACATACAAGCCTAGCTGCCAGAGCTATTGGAGAACTTTCAAGGCAACATTGTGTTGATGATGGTGGTTCATGCCACTTAGGTTTCAAGGATGAAAGGTTGGAACATGGGCAAGCATTTCCTGGAGATGGTAATGGTAATTTTTATGATGGTAAGAAGAATTGGAACATGAAATTTAAGGATGCTACCTCTGCTGCTCAAGCAGCGGCTGAGTCTGCAGAACATGCAAGCCTAGCTGCCAGAGCTATTGTAGAACTTTCAAGGCAATATTTTGTTGATGATGGTGGTTCATGCCACTTAGTTTTCAAGAATAAAAGGTTGGAACATGGGAAATCATTTCTTGGAGATGGTAAATTTTCTATTGGCAGGCATAATTTGAACATGAAATTTAAGGATGCTACCTCTACTGCTCAAGCAGCGGCTGAGTTTGCAGAACATCCAAGCCTAGCTGCCAGAGCTGTTGTAGAACTTTCAAGGCAATATTGTGTTTATGATGGTGGTTCATGCCACTTAGGTTTCAAGGATAAAAGATTGGAACATGGGCAATCCTTTCCTTGAGATGGTAATGGTAATTTTTTTGTTGGTAGGCAGTATTGGAACAGGAAATTTAAGGATGCTACTTCTGCTGCTCAAGCAATGGCTGAGTTTGCAGAACATGCAAGCCTAGCTGCCAGAGCTGTCGCAGAACTTTAAAGGCAATATTGTGTTGGTGATGGTTGTTCAAGCCACTTAGGTTTCAAGGATGAAATGATGGAACATGGGCAATCATTTCCTTGAGATGGTAATGGTAATATTTCTGTTGGCAGGCAGTATTGGAACATGAAATTTAAGGATGCTACCTCTGCTGATCAAGTAGCGGCTGAGTTTGCAGAACATCCAAGCCTAGCTGCCAGAGCTGTTGTAGAACTTTCAAGGCAATATTGTGTTTATGATGGTGGTTCATGCCACTTAGGTTTCAAGGATAAAAGATTGGAACATGGGCAATCATTTCCTTGAGATGGTAATAGTAATTTTTTTGTTGGTAGGCAGTATTGGAACAGGAAATTTAAGGATGCTACTTCTGCTGCTCAAGCAATGGCTGAGTTTGCAGAACATGCAAGCCTAGCTGCCAGAGCTGTCGCAGAACTTTAAAGGCAATATTGTGTTGGTGATGGTTGTTAAAGCCACTTAGGTTTCAAGGATGAAATGATGGAACATGGGCAATCATTTCCTTGAGATGGTAATGGTAATATTTCTGTTGGCAGGCAGTATTGGAACATGAAATTTAAGGATGCTACCTCTGCTGATCAAGTAGCGACTGAGTTTGGAGAACATGCAAGCCTAGCTGCCAGAGTTGTTGGAAAACTTTCAAGCAATATTGTGTTGATAATGGTGGTTCATGCCACTTAGGTTTCAAGGATGAAAGGTTGGAACATGGGCAAGCATTTCCTGGAGATAGGAATGGTAATTTTTCTATTGGCAAGATGAATTGGAACATGAAATTTAAGGATGCTTCCTCTACTACTCAAGCAGCGGCTGTGTTTGCAGAACATGCAAGCCTAGCTGCCAGAGCTGTTGTAGAACTTTCAAGGAAATATTGTGTTGGTGATGGTGGTTCATGCCACTTAGGTTTCAAGGATGAAAGGTTGGAACAAGGGCAAGCATTTCCTGGAGATTGTAATGGTAATTTTTCTATTGGCAGGCATATGTTGAACAAGAAATTTAAGGATGCTACCTCTACTGCTCAAGCAATGGCTGAGTTTGCAGAACATCCAAGCCTAGCTGCCAGAGCTGTTGTAGGACATTCAAGGCAATATATTGTTGATGATGGTGGTTCATGCCACTTAGGTTTCAAGGATGAAATGATAGAACATGGGCAAGCATTTCCTGGAGATTGTAATGGTAATTTTTCTATTGGCAGGTAGAATTGGAACATGAAATTTAAGGATGCTACCTCTGCTGCTCAAGTAGCGACTGAGTTTGCAGAACATGCAAGCCTAGCTGCCAGAGCTGTTGTAGAACTTTCAAGGCAATATTGTGTTGATGATGGTGGTTCATGCCACTTAGGTTTCAAGGATGAAAGGTTGGAACATGGGCAAGCATTTCCTGGAGATTGTAATGGTAATTTTCCTATTGGCAAGCAGAATTGCAACATGAAATTTAAGGATACTACCTTTGCTGCTCAAGCAGCGGCTGAGTTTGCAGAACATGCAAGCCTAGCTGCCAGAGCTGTGGAGAACTTTCAAGGAAATATTGTGTTTATGATAGTGGTTCATGCCACTTAGGTTTCAAGGATGAAAGGTCGGAACATAGGCAAGCATTTCCTTGAGATGGTAATGGTAATTATTCTGTTGGTAGGCAGTATTGGAAAGGGAAATTTAAGGATGCTACTTCTGCTGCTCAAGCAGCGGCTGAGTTTGCAGAACATGCAAGCCTAGCTGCCAGACCTATTGGAGAACATTCAAGGCAATATTGTGTTGGTGATGGTGGTTCATGCCACTTAGGTTTCAAGGATGAAATGATGGAACATGGGCAAGCATTTCCTGGAGATTGTAATGGTAATTTTTCTGTTGGCAAGCAGAATTGGAACATGAAATTTAAGGATACTACATCTGCTGCTCAAGCAGCGGCTGAGTTTGCAGAACATGCAAGCCTAGCTGCCAGAGCTGTTGGAGAACTTTCAAGGTAATATTGTGTTTTTGATGGTGGTTCATGCCACTTAGGTTTCAAGGATAAAAGGTTGGAACATGGGAAATCATTTCCTTGAGATGGTAATGGTAATTTTTCTGTTGGTAGGCAGTATTAGAACAAGAAATTTAAGGATGCTACTTCTGCTGCTCAAGCAGCGGCTGAGTTTGCAGAACATGCAAGCCTAGCTGCCAGAGCTATTGGAGAACTTTCAAGGCAATATTGTGTTGGTGATGGTGGTTCATGCCACTTAGGTTTCAAGGATGAAATGATGGAACATGGGCAAGCATTCCCTGGAGATTGTAATGGTAATTTTTCTGTTGGCAAGCAGAATTGGAACATGAAATTTAAGGATACTATCTCAGCTGCTCAAGCAGCGGCTGAGTTTGCAGAACATGCAAGCCTGCCAGAGCTGTTAGAGAACTTTCAAGGCAATATTGTGTTTATCATGGTGGTTCATGCCACTTAGGTTTCAAGGATGAAAGGTTGGAACATAGGCAAGCATTTCCTTGAGATGGTAATGGTAATTTTTCTGTTGGTAGGCAGTATTGGAAAGGGAAATTTAAGGATGCTACTTCTGTTGTCAAGCAGTGGCTGAGTTTGCAGAACATGCAAGCCTAGCTGCCAGAGCTATTGGAGAACTTTCAAGGCAATATTGTGTTGGTGATGGTGGTTCATGCCACTTAGGTTTCAAGGATGAAATGATGGAACATGGGCAAGCATTTCCTGGAGATTGTAATGGTAATTTTTCTTTTTGCAAGCAGAATTAGAACATGAAATTTAAGGATACTACCTCTGCTGCTCAAGCAGCGGCTGAGTTTGCAGAACATGCAAGCCTAGCTGCCAGAGCTATTGGAGAACTTTCAAGGAAATATTGTGTTGGTGATGGTGGTTCATGCCACTTAGGTTTCAAGGATGAAAGGTTGGAACAAGGGCAAGCATTTCCTAGAGATTGTAATGGTAATTTTTCTATTGGCAGGCATATGTTGAACAAGAAATTTAAGGATGCTACCTCTACTGCTCAAGCAATGGCTGAGTTTGCAGAACATCCAAGCCTAGCTGCCAGAGCTGTTGTAGGACATTCAAGGCAATATATTGTTGATGATGGTGGTTCATGCCACTTAGGTTTCAAGGATGAAATGATAGAACATGGGCAAGCATTTCCTGGAGATTGTAATGGTAATTTTTCTATTGGCAGGTAGAATTGGAACATGAAATTTAAGGATGCTACCTCTGCTGCTCAATTAGCGACTGAGTTTGCAGAACATGCAAGCCTAGCTGCCAGAGCTGTTGGAGAACTTTCAAGGCAATATTGTGTTTATGATGGTGGTTCATGCCACTTTGGTTTCAAGGATGAAATGATGGAACATGGGCAAGCATTTCCTTGAGATTGTAATGGTAATTTTCCTGTTGGCAAGCAGAATTGCAACATGAAATTTAAGGATACTACCTTTGCTGCTCAAGCAGCGACTGAGTTTGCAGAACATGCAAGCCTAGCTGCCAGAGCTGTGGAGAACTTTCAAGGAAATATTGTGTTTATGATAGTGGTTCATGCCACTTAGGTTTCAAGGATGAAAGGTTGGAACATAGGCAAGCATTTCCTTGAGATGGTAATGGTAATTATTCTGTTGGTAGGTAGTATTGGAAAGGGAAATTTAAGGATGCTACTTCTGCTGCTCAAGCAGCGGCTGAGTTTGCAGAACATGCAAGCCTAGCTGCCAGACCTATTGGAGAACATTCAAGGCAATATTGTGTTGGTGATGGTGGTTCATGCCACTTAGGTTTCAAGGATGAAATGATGGAACATGGGCAAGCATTTCCTGGAGATTGTAATGGTAATTTTTCTGTTGGCAAGCAGAATTGGAACATGAAATTTAAGGATACTACATCTGCTGCTCAAGCAGCGGCTGAGTTTGCAGAACATGCAAGCCTAGCTGCCAGAGCTGTTGGAGAACTTTCAAGGTAATATTGTGTTTTTGATGGTGGTTCATGCCACTTAGGTTTCAAGGATAAAAGGTTGGAACATGGGAAATCATTTCCTTGAGATGGTAATGGTAATTTTTCTGTTGGTAGGCAGTATTAGAACAAGAAATTTAAGGATGCTACTTCTGCTGCTCAAGCAGCGGCTGAGTTTGCAGAACATGCAAGCCTAGCTGCCAGAGCTATTGGAGAACTTTCAAGGCAATATTGTGTTGGTGATGGTGGTTCATGCCACTTAGGTTTCAAGGATGAAATGATGGAACATGGGCAAGCATTCCCTGGAGATTGTAATGGTAATTTTTCTGTTGGCAAGCAGAATTGGAACATGAAATTTAAGGATACTATCTCAGCTGCTCAAGCAGCGGCTGAGTTTGCCGAACATGCAAGCCTGCCAGAGCTGTTGGAGAACTTTCAAGGCAATATTGTGTTTATCATGGTGGTTCATGCCACTTAGGTTTCAAGGATGAAAGGTTGGAACATAGGCAAGCATTTCCTTGAGATGGTAATGGTAATTTTTCTGTTGGTAGGCAGTATTGGAAAGGGAAATTTAAGGATGCTACTTCTGCTGTCAAGCAGTGGCTGAGTTTGCAGAACATGCAAGCCTAGCTGCCAGAGCTATTGGAGAACTTTCAAGGCAATATTGTGTTGGTGATGGTGGTTCATGCCACTTAGGTTTCAAGGATGAAATGATGGAACATGGGCAAGCATTTCCTGGAGATTGTAATGGTAATTTTTCTGTTGGCAAGCAGAATTAGAACATGAAATTTAAGGATACTACCTCTGCTGCTCAAGCAGCGGCTGAGTTTGCAGAACATGCAAGCCTAGCTGCCAGAGCTATTGGAGAACTTTCAAGGCAATATTGTGTTGGTGATGGTGGTTCATGCCACTTAGGTTTCAAGGATGAAATGATGGAACATGGGCAAGCATTTCCTGGAGATTGTAACGGTAATTTTTCTGTTGGCAAGCAGAATTGGAACATGAAATTTAAGGATACTACCTCTGCTGCTCAAGCAGCAGCTGAGTTTGCAGAACATGCAAACCTAGCTGCCAGAGCTGTTGGAGAACTTTCAAGGCAATATTGTGCTTATGATGGTGGTTCATGCCACTTAGGTTTCAAGGAAAAAAGGTTGGAACATAGGTAAGCATTTCCTTGAGATGGTAATGGTAATTTTTCTGTTGGTAGGCAGTATTGGAAAGGGAAATTTAAGGATGCTACTTCTGCTGCTCAAGCAGCAGCTGAGTTTGCAGAACATGCAAGCCTAGCTGCCAGAGCTATTGGAGAACTTTCAAGGCAATATTGTGTTGGCGATGGTGGTTCATGCCACTTAGGTTTCAAGGACGAAATGATGGAACATGGGCAAGCATTTCCTGGTGATTGTAATGGTAATTTTTCTATTGGCAAGCAGAATTGGAACATGAAATTTAAGGATACTACATCTGCTGCTCAAGCAGCGGCTGAGTTTGCAGAACATGCAAGCCTAGCTGCCAGAGCTGTTGGAGAACTTTCAAGGCAATATTATGTATATGATGGTGGTTCATGCCACTTAGGTTTCAAGGATAAAAGGTTGGAACATGGGCAATCATTTCCTTGAGATGGTAATGGTAATTTTTCTGTTGGTAGGCAGTTTTGGAATAGGAAATTTAGGGATGCTACTTCTGCTGCTCAAGCAGCGGCTGAGTTTGCAGAACATGCAAGCCTAGCTGCCAGAGCTGTTGGAGAACTTTCAAGGCAATATTGTGTTGGTGATGGTGGTTCATGCCACTTAGGTTTCAAGGATGAAATGATGGAACATGGGCAAGCATTTCCTGGAGATTGTAATGGTAATTTTTCTGTTGGCAAGCAGAATTGGAACATGAAATTTAAGGATACTACCTCTGCTGCTCATGTAGCGGCTGAGTTTGCAAAACATGCAAGCCTAGCTGCCAGAGTTGTTGGAGAACTTTCAAGGCAATATTGTGTTTATGATGGTGGTTTATGCCACTTAGGTTTCAAGGATGAAAGGTTGGAATATAGGCAAGCATTTCCTTGAGATGGTAATGGTAATATTTCTGTTGGCAGGCATTATTGGAACATGAAATTTAAGGATGCTACCTCTGCTGCTCAAGTAGCGACTGAGTTTGGAGAACATGCAAGCCTAGCTGCCAGAGTTGTTGGAAAACTTTCAAGCAATATTGTGTTGATAATGGTGGTTCATGCCACTTAGGTTTCAAGGATGAAAGGTTGGAACATAGGCAAGCATTTCCTAGAGATGGGAATGGTAATTTTTTCTGTTGACAAGATGAATTGGAACATGAAATTTAAGGATGCTTCCTCTACTGCTCAAGCAGCGGCTGAGTTTGCAGAACATGCAAGCCTAGCTGCCAGAGCTGTTGGAGAACTTTCAAGGCAATATTGTGTTTATGATGGTTGTTCATGCCACTTAGGTTTCAAGGATGAAAGGTTGGAACATGGGCAAGCATTTCCTGGAGATTGTAATGGTAATTTTTCTGTTGGCAAGCAGAATTGGAACATGAAATTCAAGGATACTACCTTTGCTGCTCAAGCAGCGGCTGAGTTTGCAGAACATGCAAGCCTAGCTGCCAGAGCTGTTGGAGAACTTTCAAGGCAATATTGTGTTTATGATGGTGGTTCATGCCACTTAGGTTTCAAGGATAAAAGGTTGGAACATGGGCAATCATTTCCTTGAGATGGTAATGGTAATTTTTCTGTTGGTAGGCAGTATTGGAACAGGAAATTTAAGGATGCTACTTCTGCTGCTCAAGCAGCGGCTGAGTTTGCAGAACATGAAAGCCTAGCTGCCAGAGCTATTGGAGAACTTTCAAGGCAATATTGTGTTGGTGATGGTGGTTCATGCCACTTAGGTTTCAAGGATGAAATGATGGAATATGGGCAAGCATTTCCTGGAGATTGTAATGGTAATTTTTCTGTTGGCAAGCAGAATTGGAACATGAAATTTAAAGATGCTACATCTACTGCTCAAGCAGCGGTTGAGTTTGCAGAACATGCAAACCTAGCTGCCAGAGCTGTTGGAGAACTTTCAAGGCAATATTGTGTTTATGATGGTGGTTCATGCCACTTAGGTTTCAAGGATGAAAGGTTGGAACATGGGCAAGCATTTCCTTAAGATGGGAATGGTAATTTTTCTTTTGGCAAGATGAATTGGAACATGAAATTTAAGGATGCTTCCTCTACTGCTCAAGCAGCGGCTGAGTTTGCAGAACATGCAAGCCTAGCTGCCAAAGCTGTTGGAGAACTTTCAAGGCAATATTGTGTTTATGATGGTTGTTCATGCCACTTAGGTTTCAAGGATGAAAGGTTGGAACATGGGCAAGCATTTCCTGGATATTGTAATGGTAATTTTTCTGTTGGCAAGCAGAATTGGAACATGAAATTCAAGGATACTACCTCTGTTGCTCAAGCAGCGGCTGAGTTTGCAGAACATGCAAGCCTAGGTGCCAGAGCTGTTGGAGAACTTTCAAGGCAATATTGTGTTTATGATGGTGGTTCATGCCACTTAGGTTTCAAGGATAAAAGGTTGGAACATGGGCAATCATTTCCTTGAGATGGCAATGGTAATTTTTCTGTTGGTAGGCAGTATTGGAACAGGAAATTTAAGGATGCTACTTCTGCTGCTCAAGCAGTGGCTGAGTTTGCAGAACATGCAAGCCTAGCTCCCAGAGCTGTTGGAGAACTTTCAAGGCAATATTGTGTTTATGATGGTGGTTCATGCCACTTAGGTTTCAAGGATAAAAGGTTGGAACATGGGCAATCATTTCCTTGAGATGGTAATGGTAATATTTCTGTTGGCAGGCAGTATTGGAACATGAAATTTAAGGATGCTACCTCTGCTGCTCAAGTCGCGACTGAGTTTGGAGAACATGCAAGCCTAGCTGCCAGAGTTGTTGGAAAACTTTCAAGCAATATTGTGTTGATAATGGCGGTTCATGCCACTTAGGTTTCAAGGATGAAAGGTTGGAACATGGGCAAGCATTTCCTGGAGATGGGAATGGTAATTTTTCTATTGGCAAGATGAATTGGAACATGAAATTTAAGGATGCTTCCTCTACTGCTCAAGCAGCGGCTGAGTTTGCAGAACATGCAAGCCTAGCTGCCAGAGCTGTTGGAGAACTTTCAAGGCAATATTGTGTTTATGATGCTTATTCATGCCACTTAGGTTTCAAGGATGAAAGGTTGGAACATGGGCAAGCATTTCCTGGAGATTGTAATGGTAATTTTTCTGTTGGCAAGTAGAATTGGAACATGAAATTCAAGGATACTACCTCTGTTGCTCAAGCAGCGGCTGAGTTTGCAGAACATGCAAGCCTAGCTGCCAGAGCTGTTGGAGAACTTTCAAGGCAATATTGTGTTTATGATGGTGGTTCATGCCACTTAGGTTTCAAGGATAAAACGTTGGAACATGGGCAATCATTTCCTTGAGATGGTAATGGTAATTTTTCTGTTGCTAGGCAGTATTGGAACAGGAAATTTAAGGATGCTACTTCTGCTGCTCAAGCAGCGGCTGAGTTAGCAGAACATGCAAGCCTAGCTGCCAGAGCTATTGGAGAACTTTTAAGGCAATATTGTGTTGGTGATGGTGGTTCATGCCACTTAGGTTTCAAGGATGAAATGATGGAACATGGGCAAGCATTTCATGGAGATTGTAATGGTAATTGTTCTGTTGGCAAGCAGAATTGGAACATGAAATTTAAAGATGCTACCTCTGCTGCTCAAGCAGCGGCTGAGTTTGCAGAACATGCAAGCCTAGCTGCCAGAGCTGTTGGAGAACTTTCAAGGCAATATTGTGTTTATGATGGTGGTTCATGCCACTTAGGTTTCAAGGATGAAAGGTTGGAACATGGGCAAGCATTTCTTGGAGATGGGAATGGTAATTTTTCTATTGGCAAGATGAATTGGAACATGAAATTTAAGGATGCTTCCTCTAGTGCTCAAGCAGCGGCTGAGTTTGCAGAACATGCAAGCCTAGGTGCCAGAGCTGTTGGAGAACTTTCAAGGCAATATTGTGTTTATGATGGTGGTTCATGCCACTTAGGTTTCAAGGATAAAAGGTTGGAACATGGGCAATCATTTCCTTGAGATGGTAATGGTAATTTTTCTGTTGGTAGGCAGTATTGGAACAGGAAATTTAAGGATGCTACTTCTGCTGCTCAAGCAGTGGCTGAATTTGCAGAACATGCAAGCCTAGCTGCCAGAGCTGTTGGAGAACTTTCAAGGCAATATTGTGTTTATGATGGTGGTTCATGCCACTTAGGTTTCAAGGATAAAATGTTGGAACATGGGCAATCATTTCCTTGAGATGGTAATGGTAATTTTTCTGTTGGTAGGCAGTATTGGAACAGGAAATTTAAGGATGCTACTTCTGCTGCTCAAGCAGCGGCTGAGTTTGCAGAATATGCAAGCCTAGCTGCCAGAGCTATTGGAGAACTTTCAAGGCAATATTGTGTTGGTGATGGTGGTTCATGCCACTTAGGTTTCAAGGATGAAATGATGGAACATGGGCAAGCATTTCCTGGATATTGTAATGGTAATTTTTCTGTTGGCAAGCAGAATTGGAACATGAAATTTAAGGATACTACCTCTGCTGCTCAAGTAGCGACTGAGTTTGCAAAACATGCAAGCCTAGCTGCCAGAGCTGTTGGAGAACTTTCAAGGCAATATTGTGTTTATGATGGTGGTTCATGCCACTTAGGTTTCAAGGATGAAAGGTTGGAACATAGGCAAGCATTTCCTTGAGATGGTAATGGTAATATTTCTGTTGGCAGGCAGTATTGTAACATGAAATTTAAGGATGCTACCTCTGCTACTCAAGTAGCGACTGAGTTTGGAGAACATGCAAGCCTAGCTGCCAGAGTTGTTGGAAAACTTTCAAGCAATATTGTGTTGATAATGGCGGTTCATGCCACTTAGGTTTCAAGGATAAAAGGTTGGAACATGGGCAAGCATTTCCTGGAGATGGGAATGGTAATTTTTCTTTTGGCAAGATGAATTGGAACATGAAATTTAAGGATGCTTCCTCTACTGCTCAAGCAGCGGCTGAGTTTGCAGAACATGCAAGCCTAGCTGCCAGAGCTGTTGGAGAACTTTCAAGGCAATATTGTGTTTATGATGCTTGTTCATGCCACTTAGCTTTCAAGGATGAAAGGTTGGAACATGGGCAAGCATTTCCTGGAGATTGTAATGGTAATTTTTCTGTTGGCAAGAAGAATTGGAACATGAAATTCAAGGATACTACCTCTGTTGCTCAAGCAGCGGCTGAGTTTGCAGAACATGCAAGCCTAGCTGCCAGAGCTGTTGGAGAACTTTCAAGGCAATATTGTGTTTATGATGGTGGTTCATGCCACTTAGGTTTCAAGGATGAAAGGTTGGAACATAGGCAAGCATTTCCTTGAGATGGTAATGGTAATATTTCTGTTGGCAGGCAGTATTGTAACATGAAATTTAAGGATGCTACCTCTGCTACTCAAGTAGCGACTGAGTTTGGAGAACATGCAAGCCTAGCTGCCAGAGTTGTTGGAAA
This sequence comes from Nicotiana tomentosiformis, assembly GCF_000390325.3. Taxonomy (NCBI): domain Eukaryota; kingdom Viridiplantae; phylum Streptophyta; class Magnoliopsida; order Solanales; family Solanaceae; genus Nicotiana; species Nicotiana tomentosiformis. The sequence goes on along the minus strand of NW_027174731.1, from coordinate 69,891 downwards.
ACTTTCAAGCAATATTGTGTTGATAATGGCGGTTCATGCCACTTAGGTTTCAAGGATAAAAGGTTGGAACATGGGCAAGCATTTCCTGGAGATGGGAATGGTAATTTTTCTTTTGGCAAGATGAATTGGAACATGAAATTTAAGGATGCTTCCTCTACTGCTCAAGCAGCGGCTGAGTTTGCAGAACATGCAAGCCTAGCTGCCAGAGCTGTTGGAGAACTTTCAAGGCAATATTGTGTTTATGATGCTTGTTCATGCCACTTAGCTTTCAAGGATGAAAGGTTGGAACATGGGCAAGCATTTCCTGGAGATTGTAATGGTAATTTTTCTGTTGGCAAGAAGAATTGGAACATGAAATTCAAGGATACTACCTCTGTTGCTCAAGCAGCGGCTGAGTTTGCAGAACATGCAAGCCTAGCTGCCAGAGCTGTTGGAGAACTTTCAAGGCAATATTATGTTTATGATGGTGGTTCATGCCACTTAGGTTTCAAGGATAAAAGGTTGGAACATGGGCAATCATTTCCTTGAGATGGTAATGGTAATTTTTCTGTTGGTAGGCAGTATTGGAACAGGAAATTTAAGGATGCTACTTCTGCTGCTCAAGCAGCGGCTGAGTTTGCAGAACATGCAAGCCTAGCTGCCAGAGCTATTGGAGAACTTTCAAGGCAATATTGTGTTGGTGATGGTGGTTCATGCCACTTAGGTTTCAAGGATGAAATGATGGAACATGGGCAAGCATTTCCTGGAGATTGTAATGGTAATTTTTCTGTTGGCAAGCAGAATTGGAACATGAAATTTAAGGATACTACCTCTGCTGCTCAAGTAGCGTCTGAGTTTGCAGAACATGCAAGCCTAGCTGCCAGAGCTGTTGGAGAACTTTCAAGGCAATATTGTGTTTATGATGGTGGTTCATGCCACTTAGGTTTCAAGGATGAAAGGTTGGAACATAGGCAAGCATTTCCTTGAGATGGTAATGGTAATATTTCTGTTGGCAGGCAGTATTGTAACATGAAATTTAAGGATGCTACCTCTGCTACTCAAGTAGCGACTGAGTTTGGAGAACATGCAAGCCTAGCTGCCAGAGTTGTTGGAAAACTTTCAAGCAATATTGTGTTGATAATGGCGGTTCATGCCACTTAGGTTTCAAGGATAAAAGGTTGGAACATGGGCAAGAATTTCCTGGAGATGGGAATGGTAATTTTTCTTTTGGCAAGATGAATTGGAACATGAAATTTAAGGATGCTTCCTCTACTGCTCAAGCAGCGGCTGAGTTTGCAGAACATGCAAGCCTAGCTGCCAGAGCTGTTGGAGAACTTTCAAGGCAATATTGTGTTTATGATGCTTGTTCATGCCACTTAGGTTTCAAGGATGAAAGGTTGGAACATGGGCAAGCATTTCCTGGAGATTGTAATGGTAATTTTTCTGTTGGCAAGCAGAATTGGAACATGAAATTCAAGGATACTACCTCTGTTGCTCAAGCAGCGGCTGAGTTTGCAGAACATGCAAGCCTAGCTGCCAGAGCTGTTGGAGAACTTTCAAGGCAATATTGTGTTTATGATGGTGGTTCATGCCACTTAGGTTTCAAGGATAAAAGGTTGGAACATGGGCAATCATTTCCTTGAGATGGTAATGGTAATTTTTCTGTTGGTAGGCAGTATTGGAACAGGAAATTTAAGGATGCTACTTCTGCTGCTCAAGCAGCGGCTGAGTTTGCAGAACATGCAAGCCTAGCTGCCAGAGCTATTGGAGAACTTTCAAGGCAATATTGTGTTGGTGATGGTGCTTCATGACACTTAGGTTTCAAGGATGAAATGATGGAACATGGGCAAGCATTTCCTGGAGATTGTAATGGTAATTTTTCTGTTGGCAAGCAGAATTGGAACATGAAATTTAAAGATGCTACCTCTGCTGCTCAAGCAGCGGCTGAGTTTGCAGAACATGCAAGCCTAGCTGCCAGAGCTGTTGGAGAACTTTCAAGGCAATATTGTGTTTATGATGGTGGTTCATGCCACTTAGGTTTCAAGGATGAAAGGTTGGAACATGGGCAAGCATTTCCCGGAGATGGGAATGGTAATTTTTCTATTGGCAAGATGAATTGGAACATGAAATTTAAGGATGCTTCCTCTACTGCTCAAGCAGCGGCTGAGTTTGCAGAACATGCAAGCCTAGGTGCCAGAGCTGTTGGAGAACTTTCAAGGCAATATTGTGTTTATGATGGTGGATCATGCCACTTAGGTTTCAAGGATAAAAGGTTGGAACATGGGCAATCATTTCCTGGAGATGGTAATGGTAATTTTTCTGTTGGTAGGCAGTATTGGAACAGGAAATTTAAGGATGCTACTTCTGCTGCCCAAGCAGCGGCTGAGTTTGCAGAACATGCAAGCCTAGCTGCCAGAGCTGTTGGAGAACTTTCAAGGCAATATTGTGTTTATTATGGTGGTTCATGCCACTTAGGTTTCAAGGATAAAAGGTTGGAACATGGGCAATCATTTCCTTGAGATGGTAATGGTAATTTTTCTGTTGGTAGGCAGTATTGGAACAGGAAATTTAAGGATGCTACTTCTGCTGCTCAAGCAGCAGCTGAGTTTGCAGAACATGCAAGCCTAGCTGCCAGAGCTATTGGAGAACTTTCAAGGCAATATTGTGTTGGTGATGGTGCTTCATGACACTTAGGTTTCAAGGATGAAATGATGGAACATGGGCAAGCATTTCCTGGAGATTGTAATGGTAATTTTTCTGTTGGCAAGCAGAATTGGAACATGAAATTTAAAGATGCTACCTCTGCTGCTCAAGCAGCGGCTGAGTTTGCAGAACATGCAAGCCTAGCTGCCAGAGCTGTTGGAGAACTTTCAAGGCAATATTGTGTTTATGATGGTGGTTCATGCCACTTAGGTTTCAAGGATGAAAGGTTGGAACATGGGCAAGCATTTCCCGGAGATGGGAATGGTAATTTTTCTATTGGCAAGATGAATTGGAACATGAAATTTAAGGATGCTTCCTCTACTGCTCAAGCAGCGGCTGAGTTTGCAGAACATGCAAGCCTAGGTGCCAGAGCTGTTGGAGAACTTTCAAGGCAATATTGTGTTTATGATGGTGGATCATGCCACTTAGGTTTCAAGGATAAAAGGTTGGAACATGGGCAATCATTTCCTTGAGATGGTAATGGTAATTTTTCTGTTGGTAGGCAGTATTGGAACAGGAAATTTAAGGATGCTACTTCTGCTGCCCAAGCAGTGGCTGAGTTTGCAGAACATGCAAGCCTAGCTGCCAGAGCTGTTGGAGAACTTTCAAGGCAATATTGTGTTTATGATGGTGGTTCATGCCACCTAGGTTTCAAGGATAAAAGGTTGGAACATGGGCAATCATTTCCTTGAGATGGTAATGGTAATTGTTCTGTTGGTAGGCAGTATTGGAACAGGAAATTTAAGGATGCTACTTCTGCTGCTCAAGCAGCGGCTGAGTTTGCAGAACATGCAAGCCTAGCTGCCAGAGCTATTGGAGAACTTTCAAGGCAATATTGTGTTGGTGATGGTGGTTCATGCCACTTAGGTTTCAAGGATGAAATGATGGAACATGGGCAAGCATTTCCTGGAGATTGTAATGGTAATTTTTCTGTTGGCAAGCAGAATTGGAACATGAAATTTAAGGATACTACCTCTGCTGCTCAAGCAGCGGCTGAGTTTGCAGAACATGCAAGCCTAGCTGCCAGAGCTGTTGGAGAACTTTCAAGGCAATATTGTGTTTATGATGCTTCTTCATGCCACTTAGGTTTCAAGGATGAAAGGTTGGAACATGGGCAAGCATTTCCTGGAGATTGTAATGGTAATTTTTCTGTTGGCAAGCAGAATTGGAACATGAAATTCAAGGATACTACCTCTGTTGCTCAAGCAGCGGCTGAGTTTGCAGAACATGCAAGCCTAGCTGCCAGAGCTGTTGGAGAACTTTCAAGGCAATATTATGTTTATGATGGTGGTTCATGCCACTTAGGTTTCAAGGATAAAAGGTTGGAACATGGGCAATCATTTCCTTGAGATGGTAATGGTAATTTTTCTGTTGGTAGGCAGTATTGGAACAGGAAATTTAAGGATGCTACTTCTGCTGCTCAAGCAGCGGCTGAGTTTGCAGAACATGCAAGCCTAGCTGCCAGAGCTATTGGAGAACTTTCAAGGCAATATTGTGTTGGTGATGGTGGTTCATGCCTCTTAGGTTTCAAGGATGAAATGATGGAACATGGGCAAGTATTTCCTGGAGATTGTAATGGTAATTTTTCTGTTGGCAAGCAGAATTGGAACATGAAATTTAAGGATACTACCTCTGCTGCTCAAGTAGCGTCTGAGTTTGCAGAACATGCAAGCCTAGCTGCCAGAGCTGTTGGAGAACTTTCAAGGCAATATTGTGTTTATGATGGTGGTTCATGCCACTTAGGTTTCAAGGATGAAAGGTTGGAACATAGGCAAGCATTTCCTTGAGATGGTAATGGTAATATTTCTGTTGGCAGGCAGTATTGTAACATGAAATTTAAGGATGCTACCTCTGCTACTCAAGTAGCGACTGAGTTTGGAGAACATGCAAGCCTAGCTGCCAGAGTTGTTGGAAAACTTTCAAGCAATATTGTGTTGATAATGGCGGTTCATGCCACTTAGGTTTCAAGGATAAAAGGTTGGAACATGGGCAAGAATTTCCTGGAGATGGGAATGGTAATTTTTCTTTTGGCAAGATGAATTGGAACATGAAATTTAAGGATGCTTCCTCTACTGCTCAAGCAGCGGCTGAGTTTGCAGAACATGCAAGCCTAGCTGCCAGAGCTGTTGGAGAACTTTCAAGGCAATATTGTGTTTATGATGCTTGTTCATGCCACTTAGGTTTCAAGGATGAAAGGTTGGAACATGGGCAAGCATTTCCTGGAGATTGTAATGGTAATTTTTCTGTTGGCAAGCAGAATTGGAACATGAAATTCAAGGATACTACCTCTGTTGCTCAAGCAGCGGCTGAGTTTGCAGAACATGCAAGCCTAGCTGCCAGAGCTGTTGGAGAACTTTCAAGGCAATATTGTGTTTATGATGGTGGTTCATGCCACTTAGGTTTCAAGGATAAAAGGTTGGAACATGGGCAATCATTTCCTTGAGATGGTAATGGTAATTTTTCTGTTGGTAGGCAGTATTGGAACAGGAAATTTAAGGATGCTACTTCTGCTGCTCAAGCAGCGGCTGAGTTTGCAGAACATGCAAGCCTAGCTGCCAGAGCTATTGGAGAACTTTCAAGGCAATATTGTGTTGGTGATGGTGCTTCATGACACTTAGGTTTCAAGGATGAAATGATGGAACATGGGCAAGCATTTCCTGGAGATTGTAATGGTAATTTTTCTGTTGGCAAGCAGAATTGGAACATGAAATTTAAAGATGCTACCTCTGCTGCTCAAGCAGCGGCTGAGTTTGCAGAACATGCAAGCCTAGCTGCCAGAGCTGTTGGAGAACTTTCAAGGCAATATTGTGTTTATGATGGTGGTTCATGCCACTTAGGTTTCAAGGATGAAAGGTTGGAACATGGGCAAGCATTTCCCGGAGATGGGAATGGTAATTTTTCTATTGGCAAGATGAATTGGAACATGAAATTTAAGGATGCTTCCTCTACTGCTCAAGCAGCGGCTGAGTTTGCAGAACATGCAAGCCTAGGTGCCAGAGCTGTTGGAGAACTTTCAAGGCAATATTGTGTTTATGATGGTGGATCATGCCACTTAGGTTTCAAGGATAAAAGGTTGGAACATGGGCAATCATTTCCTTGAGATGGTAATGGTAATTTTTCTGTTGGTAGGCAGTATTGGAACAGGAAATTTAAGGATGCTACTTCTGCTGCCCAAGCAGTGGCTGAGTTTGCAGAACATGCAAGCCTAGCTGCCAGAGCTGTTGGAGAACTTTCAAGGCAATATTGTGTTTATGATGGTGGTTCATGCCACCTAGGTTTCAAGGATAAAAGGTTGGAACATGGGCAATCATTTCCTTGAGATGGTAATGGTAATTGTTCTGTTGGTAGGCAGTATTGGAACAGGAAATTTAAGGATGCTACTTCTGCTGCTCAAGCAGCGGCTGAGTTTGCAGAACATGCAAGCCTAGCTGCCAGAGCTATTGGAGAACTTTCAAGGCAATATTGTGTTGGTGATGGTGGTTCATGCCACTTAGGTTTCAAGGATGAAATGATGGAACATGGGCAAGCATTTCCTGGAGATTGTAATGGTAATTTTTCTGTTGGCAAGCAGAATTGGAACATGAAATTTAAGGATACTACCTCTGCTGCTCAAGCAGCGGCTGAGTTTGCAGAACATGCAAGCCTAGCTGCCAGAGCTGTTGGAGAACTTTCAAGGCAATATTGTGTTTATGATGCTTGTTCATGCCACTTAGGTTTCAAGGATGAAAGGTTGGAACATGGGCAAGCATTTCCTGGAGATTGTAATGGTAATTTTTCTGTTGGCAAGCAGAATTGGAACATGAAATTCAAGGATACTACCTCTGTTGCTCAAGCAGCGGCTGAGTTTGCAGAACATGCAAGCCTAGCTGCCAGAGCTGTTGGAGAACTTTCAAGGCAATATTGTGTTTATGATGGTGGTTCATGCCACTTAGGTTTCAAGGATAAAAGGTTGGAACATGGGCAATCATTTCCTTGAAGATGGTAATGGTAATTTTTCTGTTGGTAGGCAGTATTGGAACAGGAAATTTAAGGATGCTACTTCTGCTGCTCAAGCAGCGGCTGAGTTTGCAGAACATGCAAGCCTAGCTGCCAGAGCTATTGGAGAACTTTCAAGGCAATATTGTGTTGGTGATGGTGCTTCATGCCACTTAGGTTTCAAGGATGAAATGATGGAACATGGGCAAGCATTTCCTGGAGATTGTAATGGTAATTTTTCTGTTGGCAAGCAGAATTGGAACATGAAATTTAAAGATGCTACCTCTGCTGCTCAAGCAGCGGCTGAGTTTGCAGAACATGCAAGCCTAGCTGCCAGAGCTGTTGGAGAACTTTCAAGGCAATATTGTGTTTATGATGGTGGTTCATGCCACTTAGGTTTCAAGGATGAAAGGTTGGAACATGGGCAAGCATTTCCTGGAGATGGGAATGGTAATTTTTCTATTGGCAAGATGAATTGGAACATGAAATTTAAGGATGCTTCCTCTACTGCTCAAGCAGCGGCTGAGTTTGCAGAACATGCAAGCCTAGGTGCCAGAGCTGTTGGAGAACTTTCAAGGCAATATTGTGTTTATGATGGTGGTTCATGCCACTTAGGTTTCAAGGATAAAAGGTTGGAACATGGGCAATCATTTCCTTGAGATGGTAATGGTAATTTTTCTGTTGGTAGGCAGTATTGGAACAGGAAATTTAAGGATGCTACTTCTGCTGCTCAAGCAGTGGCTGAGTTTGCAGAACATGCAAGCCTAGCTGCCAGAGCTGTTGGAGAACTTTCAAGGCAATATTGTGTTTATGATGGTGGTTCATGCCACCTAGGTTTCAAGGATAAAAGGTTGGAACATGGGCAATCATTTCCTTGAGATGGTAATGGTAATTGTTCTGTTGGTAGGCAGTATTGGAACAGGAAATTTAAGGATGCTACTTCTGCTGCTCAAGCAGCGGCTGAGTTTGCAGAACATGCAAGCCTAGCTGCCAGAGCTATTGGAGAACTTTCAAGGCAATATTGTGTTGGTGATGGTGGTTCATGCCACTTAGGTTTCAAGGATGAAATGATGGAACATGGGCAAGCATTTCCTGGAGATTGTAATGGTAATTTTTCTGTAGGCAGGCAGTATTGGAACAGGAAATTTAAGGATGCTACTTCTGCTGCTCAAGCAGTGGATGAGTTTGCAGAACATGCAAGCCTAGCTGCCAGAGCTGTTGGAGAACTTTCAAGGCAATATTGTGTTTATGATGGTGGTTCATGCCACCTAGGTTTCAAGGATAAAAGGTTGGAACATGGGCAATCATTTCCTTGAGATGGTAATGGTAATTGTTCTGTTGGTAGGCAGTATTGGAACAGGAAATTTAAGGATGCTACTTCTGCTGCTCAAGCAGCGGCTGAGTTTGCAGAACATGCAAGCCTAGCTGCCAGAGCTATTGGAGAACTTTCAAGGCAATATTGTGTTGGTGATGGTGCTTCATGCCACTTAGGTTTCAAGGATGAAATGATGGAACATGGGCAAGCATTTCCTGGAGATTGTAATGGTAATTTTTCTGTTGGCAAGCAGAATTGGAACATGAAATTTAAAGATGCTACCTCTGCTGCTCAAGCAGCGGCTGAGTTTGCAGAACATGCAAGCCTAGCTGCCAGAGCTGTTGGAGAACTTTCAAGGCAATATTGTGTTTATGATGGTGGTTCATGCCACTTAGGTTTCAAGGATGAAAGGTTGGAACATGGGCAAGCATTTCCTGGAGATGGGAATGGTAATTTTTCTATTGGCAAGATGAATTGGAACATGAAATTTAAGGATGCTTCCTCTACTGCTCAAGCAGCGGCTGAGTTTGTAGAACATGCAAGCCTAGGTGCCAGAGCTGTTGGAGAACTTTCAAGGCAATATTGTGTTTATGATGGTGGTTCATGCCACTTAGGTTTCAAGGATAAAAGGTTGGAACATGGGCAATCATTTCCTTGAGATGGTAATGGTAATTTTTCTGTTGGTAGGCAGTATTGGAACAGGAAATTTAAGGATGCTACTTCTGCTGCTCAAGCAGTGGCTGAGTTTGCAGAACATGCAAGCCTAGCTGCCAGAGCTGTTGGAGAACTTTCAAGGCAATATTGTGTTTATGATGGTGGTTCATGCCACCTAGGTTTCAAGGATAAAAGGTTGGAACATGGGCAATCATTTCCTTGAGATGGTAATGGTAATTGTTCTGTTGGTAGGCAGTATTGGAACAGGAAATTTAAGGATGCTACTTCTGCTGCTCAAGCAGCGGCTGAGTTTGCAGAACATGCAAGCCTAGCTGCCAGAGCTATTGGAGAACTTTCAAGGCAATATTGTGTTGGTGATGGTGGTTCATGCCACTTAGGTTTCAAGGATGAAATGATGGAACATGGGCAAGCATTTCCTGGAGATTGTAATGGTAATTTTTCTGTAGGCAGGCAGTATTGGAACAGGAAATTTAAGGATGCTACTTCTGCTGCTCAAGCAGTGGATGAGTTTGCAGAACATGCAAGCCTAGCTGCCAGAGCTGTTGGAGAACTTTCAAGGCAATATTGTGTTTATGATGGTGGTTCATGCCACCTAGGTTTCAAGGATAAAAGGTTGGAACATGGGCAATCATTTCCTTGAGATGGTAATGGTAATTGTTCTGTTGGTAGGCAGTATTGGAACAGGAAATTTAAGGATGCTACTTCTGCTGCTCAAGCAGCGGCTGAGTTTGCAGAACATGCAAGCCTAGCTGCCAGAGCTATTGGAGAACTTTCAAGGCAATATTGTGTTGGTGATGGTGCTTCATGCCACTTAGGTTTCAAGGATGAAATGATGGAACATGGGCAAGCATTTCCTGGAGATTGTAATGGTAATTTTTCTGTTGGCAAGCAGAATTGGAACATGAAATTTAAAGATGCTACCTCTGCTGCTCAAGCAGCGGCTGAGTTTGCAGAACATGCAAGCCTAGCTGCCAGAGCTGTTGGAGAACTTTCAAGGCAATATTGTTGTTTATGATGGTGGTTCATGCCACTTAGGTTTCAAGGATGAAAGGTTGGAACATGGGCAAGCATTTCCTGGAGATGGGAATGGTAATTTTTCTATTGGCAAGATGAATTGGAACATGAAATTTAAGGATGCTTCCTCTACTGCTCAAGCAGCGGCTGAGTTTGCAGAACATGCAAGCCTAGGTGCCAGAGCTGTTGGAGAACTTTCAAGGCAATATTGTGTTTATGATGGTGGTTCATGCCACTTAGGTTTCAAGGATAAAAGGTTGGAACATGGGCAATCATTTCCTTGATGATGGTAATGGTAATTTTTCTGTTGGTAGGCAGTATTGGAACAGGAAATTTAAGGATGCTACTTCTGCTGCTCAAGCAGCGGCTGAGTTTGCAGAACATGCAAGCCTAGCTGCCAGAGCTATTGGAGAACTTTCAAGGCAATATTGTGTTGGTGATGGTGCTTCATGCCACTTAGGTTTCAAGGATGAAATGATGGAACATGGGCAAGCATTTCCTGGAGATTGTAATGGTAATTTTTCTGTTGGCAAGCAGAATTGGAACATGAAATTTAAAGATGCTACCTCTGCTGCTCAAGCAGCGGCTGAGTTTGCAGAACATGCAAGCCTAGCTGCCAGAGCTGTTGGAGAACTTTCAAGGCAATATTGTATTTATGATGGTGGTTCATGCCACTTAGGTTTCAAGGATGAAAGGTTGGAACATGGGCAAGCATTTCCTGGAGATGGGAATGGTAATTTTTCTATTGGCAAGATGAATTGGAACATGAAATTTAAGGATGCTTTCTCTACTGCTCAAGCAGCGGCTGAGTTTGCAGAACATGCAAGCCTAGGTGCCAGAGCTGTTGGAGAACTTTCAAGGAAATATTGTGTTTATGATGGTGGTTCATGCCACTTAGGTTTCAAGGATAAAAGGTTGGAACATGGGCAATCATTTCCTTGAGATGGTAATGGTAATTTTTCTGTTGGTAGGCAGTATTGGAACAGGAAATTTAAGGATGCTACTTCTGCTGCTCAAGCAGTGGCTGAGTTTGCAGAACATGCAAGCCTAGCTGCCAGAGCTGTTGGAGAACTTTCAAGGCAATATTGTGTTTATGATGGTGGTTCATGCCACCTAGGTTTCAAGGATAAAAGGTTGGAACATGGGCAATCATTTCCTTGAGATGGTAATGGTAATTGTTCTGTTGGTAGGCAGTATTGGAACAGGAAATTTAAGGATGGTATTTCTGCTGCTCAAGCAGCGGCTGAGTTTGCAGAACATGCAAGCCTAGCTGCCAGAGCTATTGGAGAACTTTCAAGGCAATATTGTGTTGGTGATGGTGGTTCATGCCACATAGATTTCAAGGATGAAATGATGGAACATGGGCAAGCATTTCCTGGAGATTGTAATGGTAATTTTTTCTGTAGGCAGGCAGTATTGGAACAGGAAATTTAAGGATGCTACTTCTGCTGCTCAAGCAGTGGATGAGTTTGCAGAACATGCAAGCCTAGCTGCCAGAGCTGTTGGAGAACTTTCAAGGCAATATTGTGTTTATGATGGTGGTTCATGCCACCTAGGTTTCAAGGATAAAAGGTTGGAACATGGGCAATCATTTCCTTGAGATGGTAATGGTAATTGTTCTGTTGGTAGGCAGTATTGGAACAGGAAATTTAAGGATGCTACTTCTGCTGCTCAAGCAGCGGCTGAGTTTGCAGAACATGCAAGCCTAGCTGCCAGAGCTATTGGAGAACTTTCAAGGCAATATTGTGTTGGTGATGGTGCTTCATGCCACTTAGGTTTCAAGGATAAAATGATGGAACATGGGCAAGCATTTCCTGGAGATTGTAATGGTAATTTTTCTGTTGGCAAGCAGAATTGGAACATGAAATTTAAAGATGCTACCTCTGCTGCTCAAGCAGCGGCTGAGTTTGCAGAACATGCAAGCCTAGCTGCCAGAGCTGTTGGAGAACTTTCAAGGCAATATTGTGTTTATGATGGTGGTTCATGCCACTTAGGTTTCAAGGATGAAAGGTTGGAACATGGGCAAGCATTTCCTGGAGATGGGAATGGTAATTTTTCTATTGGCAAGATGAATTGGAACATGAAATTTAAGGATGCTTCCTCTACTGCTCAAGCAGCGGCTGAGTTTGCAGAACATGCAAGCCTAGGTGCCAGAGCTGTTGGAGAACTTTCAAGGCAATATTGTGTTTATGATGGTGGTTCATGCCACTTAGGTTTCAAGGATAAAAGGTTGGAACATGGGCAATCATTTCCTTGAGATGGTAATGGTAATTTTTCTGTTGGTAGGCAGTATTGGAACAGGAAATTTAAGGATGCTACTTCTGCTGCTCAAGCAGTGGCTGAGTTTGCAGAACATGCAAGCCTAGCTGCCAGAGCTGTTGGAGAACTTTCAAGGCAATATTGTGTTTATGATGGTGGTTCATGCCACCTAGGTTTCAAGGATAAAAGGTTGGAACATGGGCAATCATTTCCTTGAGATGGTAATGGTAATTGTTCTGTTGGTAGGCAGTATTGGAACAGGAAATTTAAGGATGCTACTTCTGCTGCTCAAGCAGCGGCTGAGTTTGCAGAACATGCAAGCCTAGCTGCCAGAGCTATTGGAGAACTTTCAAGGCAATATTGTGTTGGTGATGGTGGTTCATGCCACTTAGGTTTCAAGGATGAAATGATGGAACATGGGCAAGCATTTCCTGGAGATTGTAATGGTAATTTTTCTGTAGGCAGGCAGTATTGGAACAGGAAATTTAAGGATGCTACTTCTGCTGCTCAAGCAGTGGCTGAGTTTGCAGAACATGCAAGCCTAGCTGCCAGAGCTGTTGGAGAACTTTCAAGGCAATATTGTGTTTATGATGGTGGTTCATGCCACCTAGGTTTCAAGGATAAAAGGTTGGAACATGGGCAATCATTTCCTTGAGATGGTAATGGTAATTGTTCTGTTGGTAGGCAGTATTGGAACAGGAAATTTAAGGATGCTACTTCTGCTGCTCAAGCAGCGGCTGAGTTTGCAGAACATGCAAGCCTAGCTGCCAGAGCTATTGGAGAACTTTCAAGGCAATATTGTGTTGGTGATGGTGGTTCATGCCACTTAGGTTTCAAGGATGAAATGATGGAACATGGGCAAGCATTTCCTGGAGATTGTAATGGTAATTTTTCTGTAGGCAGGCAGTATTGGAACAGGAAATTTAAGGATGCTACTTCTGCTGCTCAAGCAGTGGCTGAGTTTGCAGAACATGCAAGCCTAGCTGCCAGAGCTGTTGGAGAACTTTCAAGGCAATATTGTGTTTATGATGGTGGTTCATGCCACCTAGGTTTCAAGGATAAAAGGTTGGAACATGGGCAATCATTTCCTTGAGATGGTAATGGTAATTGTTCTGTTGGTAGGCAGTATTGGAACAGGAAATTTAAGGATGCTACTTCTGCTGCTCAAGCAGTGGCTGAGTTTGCAGAACATGCAAGCCTAGCTGCCAGAGCTGTTGGAGAACTTTCAAGGCAATATTGTGTTTATGATGGTGGTTCATGCCACCTAGGTTTCAAGGATAAAAGGTTGGAACATGGGCAATCATTTCCTTGAGATGGTAATGGTAATTGTTCTGTTGGTAGGCAGTATTGGAACAGGAAATTTAAGGATGCTACTTCTGCTGCTCAAGCAGCGGCTGAGTTTGCAGAACATGCAAGCCTAGCTGCCAGAGCTATTGGAGAACTTTCAAGGCAATATTGTGTTGGTGATGGTGGTTCATGCCACTTAGGTTTCAAGGATGAAATGATGGAACATGGGCAAGCATTTCCTGGAGATTGTAATGGTAATTTTTCTGTAGGCAGGCAGTATTGGAACAGGAAATTTAAGGATGCTACTTCTGCTGCTCAAGCAGTGGCTGAGTTTGCAGAACATGCAAGCCTAGCTGCCAGAGCTGTTGGAGAACTTTCAAGGCAATATTGTGTTTATGATGGTGGTTCATGCCACCTAGGTTTCAAGGATAAAAGGTTGGAACATGGGCAATCATTTCCTTGAGATGGTAATGGTAATTGTTCTGTTGGTAGGCAGTATTGGAACAGGAAATTTAAGGATGCTACTTCTGCTGCTCAAGCAGTGGCTGAGTTTGCAGAACATGCAAGCCTAGCTGCCAGAGCTGTTGGAGAACTTTCAAGGCAATATTGTGTTTATGATGGTGGTTCATGCCACCTAGGTTTCAAGGATAAAAGGTTGGAACATGGGCAATCATTTCCTTGAGATGGTAATGGTAATTGTTCTGTTGGTAGGCAGTATTGGAACAGGAAATTTAAGGATGCTACTTCTGCTGCTCAAGCAGCGGCTGAGTTTGCAGAACATGCAAGCCTAGCTGCCAGAGCTATTGGAGAACTTTCAAGGCAATATTGTGTTGGTGATGGTGGTTCATGCCACTTAGGTTTCAAGGATAAAATGATGGAACATGGGCAAGCATTTCCTGGAGATTGTAATGGTAATTTTTCTGTTGGCAAGCAGAATTGGAACATGAAATTTAAAGATGCTACCTCTGCTGCTCAAGCAGCGGCTGAGTTTGCAGAACATGCAAGCCTAGCTGCCAGAGCTGTTGGAGAACTTTCAAGGCAATATTGTGTTTATGATGGTGGTTCATGCCACTTAGGTTTCAAGGATGAAAGGTTGGAACATGGGCAAGCATTTCCTGGAGATGGGAATGGTAATTTTTCTATTGGCAAGATGAATTGGAACATGAAATTTAAGGATGCTTCCTCTACTGCTCAAGCAGCGGCTGAGTTTGCAGAACATGCAAGCCTAGGTGCCAGAGCTGTTGGAGAACTTTCAAGGCAATATTGTGTTTATGATGGTGGTTCATGCCACTTAGGTTTCAAGGATAAAAGGTTGGAACATGGGCAATCATTTCCTTGAGATGGTAATGGTAATTTTTCTGTTGGTAGGCAGTATTGGAACAGGAAATTTAAGGATGCTACTTCTGCTGCTCAAGCAGTGGCTGAGTTTGCAGAACATGCAAGCCTAGCTGCCAGAGCTGTTGGAGAACTTTCAAGGCAATATTGTGTTTATGATGGTGGTTCATGCCACCTAGGTTTCAAGGATAAAAGGTTGGAACATGGGCAATCATTTCCTTGAGATGGTAATGGTAATTGTTCTGTTGGTAGGCAGTATTGGAACAGGAAATTTAAGGATGCTTCCTCTACTGCTCAAGCAGCGGCTGAGTTTGCAGAACATGCAAGCCTAGGTGCCAGAGCTGTTGGAGAACTTTCAAGGCAATATTGTGTTTATGATGGTGGTTCATGCCACTTAGGTTTCAAGGATAAAAGGTTGGAACATGGGCAATCATTTCCTTGAGATGGTAATGGTAATTTTTCTGTTGGTAGGCAGTATTGGAACAGGAAATTTAAGGATGCTACTTCTGCTGCTCAAGCAGTGGCTGAGTTTGCAGAACATGCAAGCCTAGCTGCCAGAGCTGTTGGAGAACTTTCAAGGCAATATTGTGTTTATGATGGTGGTTCATGCCACCTAGGTTTCAAGGATAAAAGGTTGGAACATGGGCAATCATTTCCTTGAGATGGTAATGGTAATTGTTCTGTTGGTAGGCAGTATTGGAACAGGAAATTTAAGGATGCTACTTCTGCTGCTCAAGCAGCGGCTGAGTTTGCAGAACATGCAAGCCTAGCTGCCAGAGCTATTGGAGAACTTTCAAGGCAATATTGTGTTGGTGATGGTGGTTCATGCCACTTAGGTTTCAAGGATGAAATGATGGAACATGGGCAAGCATTTCCTGGAGATTGTAATGGTAATTTTTCTGTAGGCAGGCAGTATTGGAACAGGAAATTTAAGGATGCTACTTCTGCTGCTCAAGCAGTGGCTGAGTTTGCAGAACATGCAAGCCTAGCTGCCAGAGCTGTTGGAGAACTTTCAAGGCAATATTGTGTTTATGATGGTGGTTCATGCCACCTAGGTTTCAAGGATAAAAGGTTGGAACATGGGCAATCATTTCCTTGAGATGGTAATGGTAATTGTTCTGTTGGTAGGCAGTATTGGAACAGGAAATTTAAGGATGCTACTTCTGCTGCTCAAGCAGCGGCTGAGTTTGCAGAACATGCAAGCCTAGCTGCCAGAGCTATTGGAGAACTTTCAAGGCAATATTGTGTTGGTGATGGTGGTTCATGCCACTTAGGTTTCAAGGATGAAATGATGGAACATGGGCAAGCATTTCCTGGAGATTGTAATGGTAATTTTTCTGTAGGCAGGCAGTATTGGAACAGGAAATTTAAGGATGCTACTTCTGCTGCTCAAGCAGTGGCTGAGTTTGCAGAACATGCAAGCCTAGCTGCCAGAGCTGTTGGAGAACTTTCAAGGCAATATTGTGTTTATGATGGTGGTTCATGCCACCTAGGTTTCAAGGATAAAAGGTTGGAACATGGGCAATCATTTCCTTGAGATGGTAATGGTAATTGTTCTGTTGGTAGGCAGTATTGGAACAGGAAATTTAAGGATGCTACTTCTGCTGCTCAAGCAGTGGCTGAGTTTGCAGAACATGCAAGCCTAGCTGCCAGAGCTGTTGGAGAACTTTCAAGGCAATATTGTGTTTATGATGGTGGTTCATGCCACCTAGGTTTCAAGGATAAAAGGTTGGAACATGGGCAATCATTTCCTTGAGATGGTAATGGTAATTGTTCTGTTGGTAGGCAGTATTGGAACAGGAAATTTAAGGATGCTACTTCTGCTGCTCAAGCAGCGGCTGAGTTTGCAGAACATGCAAGCCTAGCTGCCAGAGCTATTGGAGAACTTTCAAGGCAATATTGTGTTGGTGATGGTGGTTCATGCCACTTAGGTTTCAAGGATGAAATGATGGAACATGGGCAAGCATTTCCTGGAGATTGTAATGGTAATTTTTCTGTAGGCAGGCAGTATTGGAACAGGAAATTTAAGGATGCTACTTCTGCTGCTCAAGCAGTGGCTGAGTTTGCAGAACATGCAAGCCTAGCTGCCAGAGCTGTTGGAGAACTTTCAAGGCAATATTGTGTTTATGATGGTGGTTCATGCCACCTAGGTTTCAAGGATAAAAGGTTGGAACATGGGCAATCATTTCCTTGAGATGGTAATGGTAATTGTTCTGTTGGTAGGCAGTATTGGAACAGGAAATTTAAGGATGCTACTTCTGCTGCTCAAGCAGTGGCTGAGTTTGCAGAACATGCAAGCCTAGCTGCCAGAGCTGTTGGAGAACTTTCAAGGCAATATTGTGTTTATGATGGTGGTTCATGCCACCTAGGTTTCAAGGATAAAAGGTTGGAACATGGGCAATCATTTCCTTGAGATGGTAATGGTAATTGTTCTGTTGGTAGGCAGTATTGGAACAGGAAATTTAAGGATGCTACTTCTGCTGCTCAAGCAGCGGCTGAGTTTGCAGAACATGCAAGCCTAGCTGCCAGAGCTATTGGAGAACTTTCAAGGCAATATTGTGTTGGTGATGGTGCTTCATGCCACTTAGGTTTCAAGGATGAAATGATGGAACATGGGCAAGCATTTCCTGGAGATTGTAATGGTAATTTTTCTGTTGGCAAGCAGAATTGGAACATGAAATTTAAAGATGCTACCTCTGCTGCTCAAGCAGCGGCTGAGTTTGCAGAACATGCAAGCCTAGCTGCCAGAGCTGTTGGAGAACTTTCAAGGCAATATTGTGTTTATGATGGTGGTTCATGCCACTTAGGTTTCAAGGATGAAAGGTTGGAACATGGGCAAGCATTTCCTGGAGATGGGAATGGTAATTTTTCTATTGGCAAGATGAATTGGAACATGAAATTTAAGGATGCTTCCTCTACTGCTCAAGCAGCGGCTGAGTTTGCAGAACATGCAAGCCTAGGTGCCAGAGCTGTTGGAGAACTTTCAAGGCAATATTGTGTTTATGATGGTGGTTCATGCCACTTAGGTTTCAAGGATAAAAGGTTGGAACATGGGCAATCATTTCCTTGAGATGGTAATGGTAATTTTTCTGTTGGTAGGCAGTATTGGAACAGGAAATTTAAGGATGCTACTTCTGCTGCTCAAGCAGTGGCTGAGTTTGCAGAACATGCAAGCCTAGCTGCCAGAGCTGTTGGAGAACTTTCAAGGCAATATTGTGTTTATGATGGTGGTTCATGCCACCTAGGTTTCAAGGATAAAAGGTTGGAACATGGGCAATCATTTCCTTGAGATGGTAATGGTAATTGTTCTGTTGGTAGGCAGTATTGGAACAGGAAATTTAAGGATGCTACTTCTGCTGCTCAAGCAGCGGCTGAGTTTGCAGAACATGCAAGCCTAGCTGCCAGAGCTATTGGAGAACTTTCAAGGCAATATTGTGTTGGTGATGGTGGTTCATGCCACTTAGGTTTCAAGGATGAAATGATGGAACATGGGCAAGCATTTCTTGGAGATTGTAATGGTAATTTTTCTGTAGGCAGGCAGTATTGGAACAGGAAATTTAAGGATGCTACTTCTGCTGCTCAAGCAGTGGCTGAGTTTGCAGAACATGCAAGCCTAGCTGCCAGAGCTGTTGGAGAACTTTCAAGGCAATATTGTGTTTATGATGGTGGTTCATGCCACCTAGGTTTCAAGGATAAAAGGTTGGAACATGGGCAATCATTTCCTTGAGATGGTAATGGTAATTGTTCTGTTGGTAGGCAGTATTGGAACAGGAAATTTAAGGATGCTACTTCTGCTGCTCAAGCAGCGGCTGAGTTTGCAGAACATGCAAGCCTAGCTGCCAGAGCTATTGGAGAACTTTCAAGGCAATATTGTGTTGGTGATGGTGGTTCATGCCACTTAGGTTTCACGGATGAAATGATGGAACATGGGCAAGCATTTCCTGGATATTGTAATGGTAATTTTTCTGTAGGCAAGCAGAATTGGAACATGAAATTTAAGGATACTACCTCTGCTGCTCAAGTAGCGGCTGAGTTTGCAGAACATGCAAGCCTAGCTGCCCGAGCTGTTGGAGAACTTTCAAGGCAATATTGTGTTTAAGATGGTGGTTCATGCCACTTAGGTTTCAAGGATGAAAGGTTGGAACATAGGCAAGCATTTCCTTGAGATGGTAATGGTAATATTTCTGTTGGCAGGAAGTATTGTAACATGAAATTTAAGGATGCTACCTCTGCTGCTCAAGTAGCGACTGAGTTTGGAGAACATGCAAGCCTAGCTTCCAGAGTTGTTGGAAAACTTTCAAGCAATATTGTGTTGATAATGGCGGTTCATGCCACTTAGGTTTCAAGGATGAAAGGTTGGAACATGGGCAAGCATTTCCTGGAGATGGGAATGGTAATTTTTCTATAGGCAAGATGAATTGGAACATGAAATTTAAGGATGCTTCCTCTACTGCTCAAGCAGCGGCTGAGTTTGCAGTACATGCAAGCCTAGCTGCCAGAGCTGTTGGAGAACTTTCAAGGCAATATTGTGTTTATGATGCTTGTTCATGCCACTTAGGTTTCAAGGATGAAAGGTTGGAACATGGGCAAGCATTTCCTGGAGATTGTAATGGTAATTTTTCTGTTGGCAAGCAGAATTGGAACATGAAATTCAAGGATACTACCTCTGTTGCTCAAGCAGCGGCTGAGTTTGCAGAACATACAAGCCTAGCTGCCAGAGCTGTTGGAGAACATTCAAGGCAATATTGTGTTTATGATGGTGGTTCATGCCACTTAGGTTTCAAGGATAAAAGGTTGGAACATGGGCAATCATTTCCTTGAGATGGTCATGGTAATTTTTCTGTTGGTAGGCAGTATTGGAACAGGAAATTTAAGGATGCTACTTTTGCTGCTCAAGCAGTGGCTGAGTTTGCAGAACATGCAAGCCTAGCTGCCAGAGCTTTTGGAGAACTTTCAAGGCAATATTATGTTGGTGATGGTGGTTCATGCCACTTAGGTTTCAAGGATGAAATGATGGAACATGGGCAAGCATTTCCTGGAGATTGTAATGGTAATTTTTCTGTTGGCAAGCAGAATTGGAACATGAAATTTAAAGATGCTACCTCTGCTGCTCAAGCAGCGGCTGAGTTTGCAGAACATGCAAGCCTAGCTGCCAGAGCTGTTGGAGAACTTTCAAGGCAATATTGTATTTATGATGGTGGTTCATGCCACTTAGGTTTCAAGGATGAAAGGTTGGACCATAGGCAAGCATTTCCTTAAAATGGTAATGGTAATTTTTCTGTTGGTAGGCAGTATTGGAAAGGGAAATTTAAGGATGCTACTTCTGCTGCTCAAGCAGCGGCTGAGTTTGCAGAACATGCAAGCCTCGCTGCCAGAGCTATTGGAGAACTTTCAAGGCAATATTATGTTGGTGATGGTGGTTCATGCCACTTAGGTTTCAAGGATGAAATGATGGAACATGGGCAAGCATTTCCTGGAGATTGTAATGGTAATTTTTCTGTTGGCAAGCAGAATTGGAACATGAAATTTAAGGATACTACCTCTGCTTCTCAAGCAGCGGCTGAGTTTACAGAACATGCAAGCCTAGCTGCCAGAGCTGTTGGAGAACTTTCAAGGCAATATTGTGTTTATGATGGTGGTTCATGCCACTTAGATTTCAAGGATAAAAGGTTGGAACATGGGCAATCATTTCCTTGAGATGGTAATGGTAATTTTTCTGTTGGTAGGCAGTATTGGAACAGGAAATTTAAGGATGCTACTTCTGCTGCTCAAGCAGCGGCTGAGTTTGCAGAACATGCAAGCCTAGCTGCCAGAGCTATTGGAGAACTTTTAAGGCAATATTGTGTTGGTGATGGTGGTTCATGCCACTTAGGATTCAAGGATGAAATGATGGAACATGGGCAAGAATTTCGTGGAGATTGTAATGGTAAATATTCTATTGGGAAGAAGAATTGGAACATGAAATTTAAGGATGCTACCTCTGCTGCTCAAGTTGCGGTTGAGTTTGCAGAACTTGCAAGCCTAGCTGCCAGAGCTGTTGTAGAACTTTCAAGGCAATATTGTGTTGATGGTGGTGGTTCATGCCACCTAGGTTTCAAGGATAAAAGGTTGGAACATGGGCAATCATTTCCTTGAGATGGTAATGGTAATTGTTCTGTTGGTAGGCAGTATTGGAACAGGAAATTTAAGGATGCTACTTCTGCTGCTCAAGCAGCGGCTGAGTTTGCAGAACATACAAGCCTAGCTGCCAGAGCTGTTGGAGAACATTCAAGGCAATATTGTGTTTATGATGGTGGTTCATGCCACTTAGGTTTCAAGGATAAAAGGTTGGAACATGGGCAATCATTTCCTTGAGATGGTCATGGTAATTTTTCTGTTGGTAGGCAGTATTGGAACAGGAAATTTAAGGATGCTACTTTTGCTGCTCAAGCAGTGGCTGAGTTTGCAGAACATGCAAGCCTAGCTGCCAGAGCTTTTGGAGAACTTTCAAGGCAATATTATGTTGGTGATGGTGGTTCATGCCACTTAGGTTTCAAGGATGAAATGATGGAACATGGGCAAGCATTTCCTGGAGATTGTAATGGTAATTTTTCTGTTGGCAAGCAGAATTGGAACATGAAATTTAAAGATGCTACCTCTGCTGCTCAAGCAGCGGCTGAGTTTGCAGAACATGCAAGCCTAGCTGCCAGAGCTGTTGGAGAACTTTCAAGGCAATATTGTGTTTATGATGGTGGTTCATGCCACTTAGGTTTCAAGGATGAAAGGTTGGAACATAGGCAAGCATTTCCTTAAAATGGTAATGGTAATTTTTCTGTTGGTAGGCAGTATTGGAAAGGGAAATTTAAGGATGCTACTTCTGCTGCTCAAGCAGCGGCTGAGTTTGCAGAACATGCAAGCCTAAGCTGCCAGAGCTATTGGAGAACTTTCAAGGCAATATTATGTTGGTGATGGTGGTTCATGCCACTTAGGTTTCAAGGATGAAATGATGGAACATGGGCAAGCATTTCCTGGAGATTGTAATGGTAATTTTTCTGTTGGCAAGCAGAATTGGAACATGAAATTTAAGGATACTACCTCTGCTTCTCAAGCAGCGGCTGAGTTTACAGAACATGCAAGCCTAGCTGCCAGAGCTGTTGGAGAACTTTCAAGGCAATATTGTGTTTATGATGGTGGTTCATGCCACTTAGATTTCAAGGATAAAAGGTTGGAACATGGGCAATCATTTCCTTGAGATGGTAATGGTAATTTTTCTGTTGGTAGGCAGTATTGGAACAGGAAATTTAAGGATGCTACTTCTGCTGCTCAAGCAGCGGCTGAGTTTGCAGAACATGCAAGCCTAGCTGCCAGAGCTATTGGAGAACTTTTAAGGCAATATTGTGTTGGTGATGGTGGTTCATGCCACTTAGGATTCAAGGATGAAATGATGGAACATGGGCAAGAATTTCGTGGAGATTGTAATGGTAAATTTTCTATTGGGAAGAAGAATTGGAACATGAAATTTAAGGATGCTACCTCTGCTGCTCAAGTTGCGGTTGAGTTTGCAGAACTTGCAAGCCTAGCTGCCAGAGCTGTTGTAGAACTTTCAAGGCAATATTGTGTTGATGGTGGTGGTTCATGCCACCTAGGTTTCAAGGATAAAAGGTTGGAACATGGGCAATCATTTCCTTGAGATGGTAATGGTAATTGTTCTGTTGGTAGGCAGTATTGGAACAGGAAATTTAAGGATGCTACTTCTGCTGCTCAAGCAGCGGCTGAGTTTGCAGAACATGCAAGCCTAGCTGCCAGAGCTATTGGAGAACTTTCAAGGCAATATTGTGTTGGTGATGGTGGTTCATGCCACTTAGGTTTCAAGGATGAAATGATGGAACATGGGCAAGCATTTCCTGGAGATTGTAATGGTAATTTTTCTGTAGGCAGGCAGTATTGGAACAGGAAATTTAAGGATGCTACTTCTGCTGCTCAAGCAGTGGCTGAGTTTGCAGAACATGCAAGCCTAGCTGCCAGAGCTGTTGGAGAACTTTCAAGGCAATATTGTGTTTATGATGGTGGTTCATGCCACCTAGGTTTCAAGGATAAAAGGTTGGAACATGGGCAATCATTTCCTTGAGATGGTAATGGTAATTGTTCTGTTGGTAGGCAGTATTGGAACAGGAAATTTAAGGATGCTACTTCTGCTGCTCAAGCAGCGGCTGAGTTTGCAGAACATGCAAGCCTAGCTGCCAGAGCTATTGGAGAACTTTCAAGGCAATATTGTGTTGATAATGGTGATTCATGCCACTTAGGTTTCAAGGATGAAAGGTTGGAACATGGGCAAGCATTTCCTGGAGATTGTAATGGTAATTTTTCTGTTGGCAAGTAGGATTGGAACATGAAATTTAAGGATACTACCTCTGCTGCTCAAGTAGCGGCTGAGTTTGCAGAACATGCAAGCCTAGCTGCTAGAGCTGTTGTGGAACTTTTAAGGCAATTTTGTGTAGATTATGGTAGTTCATGCCACTTAGGTTTCAAGGATGAAAGGTTGAAACATGGGCAATCATTTCCTGGAGATGGTAATGGTAATTTTTTTGTTGGCAGGTAGAATAGGAACATGAAATTTAAGGATTCTACCTCTGCTTCTCAATCAGCGGCTGAGTTTGCAGAACATGCAAGCCTAGCTGCCATAGCTATTATAGAACTTTCAAGGCAATATTTTTGATGTTGGTGGTTCATGTCACTTAGGTTTCAAGAATAAAAGGTTGGAACATGGGAAATCATTTATAGGAGATGGTAAATTTTATATTGGTAGGCAGAATTGGAACATGAAATTTAAGAATGCTACCTCTGCTGATCAAGCAGTGGCTGAGTTTACAGAATATCCAAGCCTAGCTGCCAGAGCTGTTGTAGAACTTTCAAGGCAATATTGTGTTGATGATGGTGGTTCATGCCACTTAGGTTTCAAGGATGAAAGGTTGGAACATGGGCAAGCATTTAATGGAGATTGGAATGGTAATTTTTCTGTTGGCAAGATGAATTGGAACATGAAATTTAAGGATGCTTTCTCTACTGCTCAAGCAGCGGCTGAGTTTGCAGAACATGCAAGCCTAGCTGCCAGAGCTGTTGGAGAACTTTCAAGGCAATATTGTGTTTATGATGGTGGTTCATGCCACTTAGGTTTCAAGGATGAAAGGTTGGAACATGGGCAAGCATTTCCTGGAGATTGTAATGGTAATTTTTCTATTGGGAAGAAGAATTGGAACATGAAATTTAAGGATGCTACCTCTGCTGCTCAAGCAGCGGTTGAGTTTGCAGAACATGCAAGCCTAGCTGCCAGAGCTGTTGTAGAACTTTCAAGGCAATATTATGTTGATGATGGTGGTTCATGCCACTTAAGTTTCAAGGATAAAAGGTTGGAACATGGGCAATCATTTCCTTGAGATGGTAATGGTAATTTTTCTGTTGGTAGGCAGTATTGGAAATGGAAATTTAAGGATGCTACTTCTGCTGCTCAAGCAGCGGCTGAGTTTGCAGAACATGCAAGCCTAGCTGCCAGAGCTATTAGAGAACTTTCAAGGCAATATTGTGTTGGTGATGGTGGTTCATGCCACATAGGTTTCAAGGATGAAATGATGGAACATGGGCAAGCATTTCCTGGAGATTGTAATGGTAATTTTTCTGTTGGCAAGCAGAATTGGAACATGAAATTTAAGGATACTACCTCTGCTTCTCAAGCAGCGGCTGAGTTTGCAGAACATGCAAGCCTAGCTGCCAGAGCTATTGGAGAACTTTCAAGGCAATATTGTGTTTATGATGGTGGTTCATACCACTTAGATTTATAGGATAAAAGGTTGGAACATGGGAAATCATTTCCTTGAGATGGTAATGGTAATTTTTCTGTTGGTAGGCAGTATTGGAACAGGAAATTTAAGGATGCTACTTCTGCTGCTCAAGCAGCGGCTGAGTTTGCAGAACATGCAAGCCTAGCTGCCAGAGCTATTGGAGAACTTTTAAGGCAATATTGTGTTGGTGATGGTGCTTCATGCCACTTAGGATTCAAGGATGAAATGATGGAACATGGGCAAGCATTTCCTGGAGATTGTAATGGTAAATTTTCTATTGGGAAGAAGAATTGGAACATGAAATTTAAGGATGCTACCTCTGCTGCTCAAGTTGCGGTTGGGTTTGCAGAACATGCAAGCCTAGCTGCCAGATCTGTTGTAGAACTTTCAAGGCAATATTATGTTGATGGTGGTGGTTCATGCCACTTAGGTTTCAAGGATGAAAGGTTGGAACATGGGCAATCATTTCCTTGCGATGGTAATGGTAATTTTTCTGTTGGCAGGCAGTATTGGAACTTCAAATTTAAGGATGCTACCTCTGCTGCTCAAGCAACGGCTGAGTTTGGAGAACATGCAAGCCTAGCTACCAGAGTTGTTTGAAAACGTTCAAGGCAATATTGTGTTGATAATGGTGGTTCGTGCCACTTAGGTTTCAAAGATGAAATTTTCTGGTGGCAGGCAGTATTGGATCATGAAATTTAAGGATGCTACCTCTGCTGCTCAAGCAGCGGCTGAGTTTGGAGAAAGTGCAAGCCTAGCTGCCAGAGATGATGGAGAACTTTCAAGGCAATATTATGTTCATGATGGTGGTTCATGCAACTTAGGTTTCAAGGATGAAAGGTTGGAACATGGGCAAGCATTTCCTGGAGATTCTAATGGTAATTTTTCTGTTGGCAAGCAGAATTGGAACATGAAATTTAAGGATACTACCTCTGCTGCTCAAGCAGCGGTTGAGTTTGCAGAACATGCAAGCCTAGCTGCACGAGCTGTTGTGGAATTTCAAGGCAATATTGTGTTGATTATGGTGGTTCATGCCACTTAGGTTTCAAGGATAAAAGGTTGGAACATGGGCAATCATTTCCTTGAGATGGTAATGGTAATTTTTCTATTGGTAGGCAGTATTGGAACAGGAAATTTAAGGATGCTATCTCTGCTGCTCAAGCAGCGGCTGAGTTTGGAGAACATGCAAGCCTAGCTGCCAGAGCTGTTAGAGAACTTTCAAGGCAATATTATTTTCATGATGGTGGTTCATGCCACTTAGGTTTCAAGGATGAAAGGTTGGAACATGGGCAAGCATTTCCTGGGGTTTGTAATGGTAATTTTTCTGTTGGCAAGCAGAATTGGAACATGAAATTTAAGGATACTACCTCTACTGCTCAGGCAGCGGCTGAGTTTGCAGAACATGCAAGCCTAGCTGCCAGAGCTGTTGTGGAACTTTCAAGGCAATATTGTGTTAATGATGGTGGTGCATGCCATTTAGGTTTCAAGGATGAAAGGTTGAAACATGGGGAATCATTTCTTAGAGATGGTAATGGTAATTTTTTTGTTGGCAGGTAGAATAGGAACAAGAAATTTAAGGATGCTACCTCTGCTACTCAAGCAGCGGCTGAGTTTGCAGAACATGCAAGTCTAGCTGCCAGAGCTATTGTAGAACTTTCAATGCAATATTTTGTTGATGATGGTGGTTCATGACACTTACGTTTCAAGAATAAAAGGATGGAACATGGGAAATCATTTCCTGGAGATGGTAAATTTTCTATTGGCAGGCAGAATTGGAACATGAAATTTAAGAATGCTACCTCTGCTGCTCAAGCAGCGGCTGAGTTTGTAGAACATCCAAGCCTAGCTGCCAGAGCTGTTCTAGAACTTTCAAGGCAATATTGTGTTGATGATGGTGGTTCATGCCACTTAGGTTTCAAGGATGAAAGGTTGGAACATGGGCAATCATTTCCTGGAGATGGTAATGGTAAATTTTCTATTGGCAGGCAGAATTGGAACATGAAATTTAAGGATGCTACCTCTGCTGATCAAGCAGTGGCTGAGTTTACAGAACATCCAAGCCTAGCTGCCAGAGCTGTTATAGAACTTTCAAGGCAATATTGTGTTGATGATGGTGGTTCATGCCACTTAGGTTTTAAGGATGAAAGGTTGGAACATGGGAAATCATTTCCTTGAGATGGTAATGGTAATTTTTCTGGTGGCAGGCAGTATTGGATCATGAAATTTAAGGATGCTACTTCTGCTGCTCAAGCAGCGGCTGAGTTTGGAGAAAGTGCAAGCCTAGCTGCCAGAGATGTTGGAGAACTTTCAAGGTAATATTATGTTCATGATGGTGGTTCATGCCACTTAGGTTTCAAGGATGAAAGGTTGGAACATGGGCAAGCATTTCCTGGAGATTGTAATGGTAATTTTTCTGTTGGCAAGCAGAATTGGAACATGAAATTCAAGGATACTACCTCTTCTGCTCAAGCAGCGGTTGAGTTTGCAGAACATGCAAGCCTAGCTGCAAGAGCTGTTGTGGAACTTTCAAGGCAATATTGTGTTGATGATGGTGGTTCATGCCACTTAGGTTTCAAGGATAAAAGGTTGGAACATGGGCAATCATTTCCTTGAGATGGTAATGGTAATTTTTCTGTTGGTAGGCAGTATTGGAACAGGAAATTTAAGGATGCTATCTCTGCTGCTCAAGCAGCGGCTGAGTTTGGAGAACATGCAAGCCTAGCTGCCAGAGCTGTTGGAGAACTTTCAAGGCAATATTATGTTCATGATGGTGGTTCATGCCACTTAGGTTTCAAGGATGAAAGGTTGGAACATGGGCAAGCATTTCCTGGAGTTTGTAATGGTAATTTTTCTGTTGGCAAGCAGAATTGGAACATGAAATTTAAGGATACTACCTCTGCTGCTCAAGCAGCGGCTGAGTTTGCAGAACATGCAAGCCTAGCTGCCAGAGCTGTTGTGGAACTTTCAAGGCAATATTGTGTTGATGATGGTGGTTCATGCCACATAGGTTTCAAGGATGAAAGGTTGAAACATGGGGATTCATTTCCTGGAGATGGTAATGGTAATTTTTTTGTTGACATGTAGAATAGGAACATGAAATTTAAGGATGCTACCTCTGCTACTCAAGCAGCGACTGAGTTTGAGGAACATGCAAGCCTAGCTGCCAGAGCTATTGTAGAACTTTCAAGGCAATATTTTGTTGATGATGGTGGTTCATGCCACTTAGGTTTCAAGAATAAAAGGTTGGAACATGGGAAATCATTTCCTGGAGATGGTAAATTTTCTATTGGCAGGCAGAATTGGAACATGAAATTTAAGAATGCTACCTCTGCTGCTCAAGCAGCGGCTGAGTTTGCAGAACATCCAAGCCTAGCTGCCAGAGCTGTTGTAGAACTTTCAAGGCAATATTATGTTGATGATGGTGGTTCATGCCACTTAGGATTCAAGGATGACGGTTAGAACATGGGCAATCATTTCCTAGTGATGGTAAATGAAATTTTTCTATTGGCAAGCAGAATTGGAGCATGAAATTAAAGGATGCGACCTCTGCTGCTCAAGTAGCGACTGAGTTTGCAAAACATGCAAACCTATCTACCAGAGTTGTTGTAGAATTTTCAAGGCAATATTATGTTAATGATGGTGGTTCATGCCACTTAAGTTTCAAGGATGAAAGGTTGGAACATGGGCAATCATTTCCTTGAGATGGTAATGGTAATTATTCGGTTGGTAGGCAGTATTGGAACAGGAAATTTAAGGATGCTACCTCTGCTGCTCAAGCAGCGGCTGAGTTTGGAGAACATGCAAGGCTAGCTGCCAGAGATGTTGGAGAACTTTCAAGGCAATATTATGTTCATGATGGTGGTTCATGCCACCTAGGTTTCAAGGATGAAAGGTTGGAACATGGGCAAGCATATCCTGGAGATTGTAATGGTAATTTTTCTAATGGCAAGCAGAATTGGAACATGAAATTTAAGGATACTACCTCTGCTGCTCAAGCAGCGGCTGAGTTTGCAGAACTTGCAAGCCTAGCTGCTAGAGCTGTTGTGGAACTTTCAAGGCAATATTGTGTTGATGATGGTGGTTCATGCCACTTAGGTTTCAAGGATGAAAGGTTGAAACATGGGGAATCATTTCCTGGAGATGGTAATGGTAATTCTTTTTTTGGCAGGTAGAATAGGAACATGAAATTTAAGGATGCTACCTCTGCTACTCAAGCAGCGGCTGAGTTTGCAGAACAAGCAAGCCTAGCTGCCAGAGCTATTGTAGAACTTTCAAGGCAATATTTTGTTGATGATGGTGGTTCATGCCACTTAGGTTTCAAGAATAAAAGGTTGGAACATGGGAAATCATTTCTTGGAGATGGTAAATTTTCTATTGGCAGGTAGAATTGGAACATGAAATTTAAGAATGCTACCTCTACTGCTCAAGCAGTGGCTAAGTTTGTAGAACATCCAAGCCTAGCTGCCAGAGCAGTTCTAGAACTTTCAAGGCAATATTGTGTTGATGATGGTGGTTTATGCCACTTAGGTTTCAAGGATGAAAGGTTGGAACATGGGCAATCATTTCCTGGAGATGGTAATGGTAAATTTTCTATTGGCAGGCAGAAATGGAACATGAAATTTAAGGATGCTACCTCTGTTGCTCAAGTAGCGACTGAGTTTGCAGAACATGCAAGCCTAGCTGCCAGAGATTTTCTAGAACTTTCAAGGCAATATTGTGTTGATGATGGTGGTTCATGCCACTTAGGTTTCAAGGATGAAAGGTTGGAACATGGGAAATCATTTCCTTAAGATGGTAATGGTAATTCTTCTGGTGGCAGGCAGTATTGGATCATGAAATTTAAGGATGCTACCTCTGCTGCTCAAGCAGCGGCTGAGTTTGGAGAAAGTGGAAGCCTAGCTGCCAGAGATGTTGGAGAACTTTCAAGGCAATATTATGTTCATGATGGTGGTTCATGCCACTTAGGTTTCAAGGATGAAAGGTTGGAACACGGGCAAGCATTTCCTGGAGTTTGTAATGGTAATTTTTCTGTTGGCAAGCAGAATTGGAACATGAAATTTAAGGATACTACCTCTGCTGCTCAAGCAGCGGTTGAGTTTGCAGAACATGCAAGCCTAGCCGCAAGAGCTGTTGTGGAACTTTCAAGGCAATATTGTGTTGATGATGGTGGTTCATGCCACTTAGGTTTCAAGGATAAAAGGTTGGAACATGGGCAATCATTTCCTTGAGATGGTAATGGTAATTTTTCTGTTGGTAGGCAGTATTGGAACAGGAAATTTAAGGATGCTATCTCTGCTGCTCAAGCAGGGGCTGAGTTTGGAGAACATGCAAGCCTAGCTGCCAGAGCTGTTGGAGAACTTTCAAGGCAATATTATGTTCATGATGGTGGTTCATGCCACTTAGGTTTCAAGGATGAAAGGTTGGACCATGGGCAAGCATTTCCTGTAGTTTGTAATTTTAATTTTTCTATTGGCAAGCAGAATTGGAAGATGAAATTTAAGGATACTACCTCTGCTGCTCAAGCAGCGGCTGAGTTTGCAGAACATGCAAGCCTACCTGCCAGAGCTGTTGTGGAACTTTCAAGGCAATATTGTGTTGATGATGAGGTTCATGCCACTTAGGTTTCACGGATGAAAGGTTGAAACATGGGGAATCAGAGATGGTAATGATAATATTTTTGTTGGCGGGTAGAATAAGAACATGAAATTTAAGGATGCTACCTCTGCTACTCAAGTAGCGGCTGAGTTTGCAGAACATGCAAGCCTAGCTGCCAGAGCAATTGTAGAACTTTCAAGGCAATATTTTGTTGATGATGGTGGTTCATGCTACTTAGGTTTCAAGAATAAAAGGTTGGAACATGGGAAATCATTTCCTGGAGATGGTAAATTTTCTATTGGCAGGCAGAATTGGAACATGAAATTTAAGAATGCTACCTCTGCGGCTCAAGCAGCGGCTGAGTTTGCAGAACATCCAAGCCTAGCTGCCAGAGCTGTTCTAGAACTTTCAAGGCAATATTGTGTTGATGATGGTGGTTCATGCCACTTAGGTTTCAAGGATGAAAGGTTGAAACATGGTGAATCATTTCCTGGAGATGGTAATGGTAATTTTTTTGTTGGCAGGTAGAATAGGAACATGAAATTTAAGGATGCTACCTCTGCTACTCAAGCAGCGACTGAGTTTGCAGAACATGCAAGCCTAGCTGCCAGAGCTATTGTAGAACTTTCAAGGCAATATTTTGTTGATGATGGTGGTTCATGCCACTTAGGTTTCAAGAATAAAAGGTTGGAACATGGGAAATCATTTCCTGGAGATGGTAAATTTTCTATTGGCAGGCAGAATTGGAACATGAAATTTAAGAATGCTACCTTTGCTGCTCAAGCAGTGGCTAAGTTTGTAGAACATCCAAGCCTAGCTGCCAGAGTAGTTCTAGAACTTTCAAGGCAATATTGTGTTGATGATGGTGGTTCATGCCACTTAGGTTTCAAGGATGAAAGGTTGGAACATGGGCAATCATTTCCTGGAGATGGTAATAGTAAATTTTCTATTGGCAGGCAGAAATGGAACATGAAATTTAAGGATGCTACCTCTGTTGCTCAAGTAGCGACTGAGTTTGCAGAACATGCAAGCCTAGCTGCCAGAGATGTTGTAGAACTTTCAAGGCAATATTGTGTTGATGATGGTGGTTCATGCCACTTAGGTTTCAAGGATGAAAGGTTGGAACATGGGAAATCCTTTCCTTGAGATGGTAATGGTAATTCTTCTGGTGGCAGGCAGTATTGGATCATGAAATTTAAGGATGCTACCTCTGCTGCTCAAGCAGCGGTTGAGTTTGCAGAACATGCAAGCCTAGCTTCAGGAGATGTTGTGGAACTTTCAAGGCAATATTGTATTGATGATGGTGGTTCATGCCACTTAGGTTTCAAGGATAAAAGGCTGGAACATGGGCAATCATTTCCTTGAGATGGTAATGGTAATTTTTCTGTTGGTAGGCAGTATTGGAACAGGAAATTTAAGGATGCTATCTCTGCTGCTCAAGCAGCGGCTGAGTTTGGAGAACATGCAAACCTAGCTGCCAGAGCTGTTGGAGAACTTTCAAGGCAATATTATGTTGATGATGGTGGTTCATGCCACTTAGGTTTCAAGGATAAAAGATTGGAACATGGGCAATCATTTCCTTGAGATGTTAATGGTAATTTTTCTGTTGGTAGGCAGTATTGGAACAGGAAATTTAAGGATGCTATCTCTGCTGCTCAAGCAGCGGCTGAGTTTGGAGAACATGCAAGCCTAGCTGCCAGAGCTGTTGGAGAACTTTCAAGGCAATATTATGTTCATGATGGTGGTTCATGCCACTTAGGTTTCAAGGATGAAAGGTTGGAACATGGGCAAGCATTTCCTGTAGTTTGTAATGGTAATTTTTCTGTTGGCAAGCAGAATTGGAACATGAAATTTAAGGATACTACCTCTGCTGCTCAAGCAGCGGCTGAGTTTGCAGAACATGCAAGCCTAGCTGCCAGAGCTGTTGTGGAACTTTCAAGGCAATATTGTGTTGATGATGGTGGTTCATGCCACATAGGTTTCAAGGATGAAAGGTTGAAACATGGGGATTCATTTCCTGGAGATGGTAATGGTAATTTTTTTGTTGGCATGTAGAATAGGATCATGAAATTTAAGGATGCTACCTCTGCTACTCAAGCAGCGGCTGAGTTTGAGGAACATGCAAGCCTAGCTGCCAGAGCTATTGTAGAACTTTCAAGGCAATATTTTGTTAATGATGGTGGTTCATGCCACTTAGGTTTCAAAAATAAAAGGTTGGAACATGGGAAATCATTTCCTGGAGATGGTAAATTTTTTATTGGCAGGCAGAATTGGAACATGAAATTTAAGAATGCTACCTCTGCTGCTCAAGCAGCGGCTGAGTTTGCAGAACATCCAAGCCTAGCTGCCAGAGCTGTTGTAGAACTTTCAAGGCAATATTGTGCTGATGATGGTGGTTCATGCCACTTAGGATTCAAGGATGACGGTTAGAACATGGGCAATCATTTCCTAGTGATGGTAAATGAAATTTTTCTATTGGCAAGCAGAATTGGAGCATGAAATTAAAGGATGCGACCTCTGCTGCTCAAGTAGCGACTGAGTTTGCAAAACATGCAAACCTATCTACCAGAGTTGTTGTAGAATTTTCAAGGCAATATTATGTTAATGATGGTGGTTCATGCCACTTAGGTTTCAAGGATGAAAGGTTGGAACATGGGCAATCATTTCCTTGAGATGGTAATGGTAATTTTTCTGTTGGTAGGCAGTATTGGAACAGGAAATTTAAGGATGCTACCTCTGCTGCTCAAGCAGCGGCTGAGTTTGGAGAACATGCAAGGCTAGCTGCCAGAGATGTTGGAGAACTTTCAAGGCAATATTATGTTCATGATGGTGGTTTATGCCACCTAGGTTTCAAGGATGAAAGGTTGGAACATGGGCAAGCATATCCTGGAGATTGTAATGGTAATTTTTCTATTGGCAAGCAGAATTGGAACATGAAATTTAAGGATACTACCTCTGCTGCTCAAGCAGCGGCTGAGTTTGCAGAACTTGCAAGCCTAGCTGCTAGAGCTGTTGTGGAACTTTCAAGGCAATATTGTGTTGATGATGGTGGTTCATGCCACTTAGGTTTCAAGGATGAAAGGTTGAAACATGGGGAATCATTTCCTGGAGATGGTAATGGTAATTCTTTTGTTGGCAGGTAGAATAGGAACATGAAATTTAAGGATGCTACCTCTGCTACTCAAGCAGCGGCTGAGTTTGCAGAACATGCAAGCCTAGCTGCCAGAGCTATTGTAGAACTTTCAAGGCAATATTTTGTTGATGATGGTGGTTCATGCCACTTAGGTTTCAAGAATAAAAGGTTGGAACATGGGAAATCATTTCCTGGAGATGGTAAATTTTCTATTGGCAGGTAGAATTGGAACATGAAATTTAAGAATGCTACCTCTACTGCTCAAGCAGTGGCTAAGTTTGTAGAACATCCAAGCCTAGCTGCCAGAGCTGTTCTAGAACTTTCAAGGCAATATTGTGTTGATGATGGTGGTTTATGCCACTTAGGTTTCAAGTATGAAAGGTTGGAACATGGGCAATCATTTCCTGGAGATGGTAATGGTAAATTTTCTATTGGTAGGCAGAATTGGAACATGAAATTTAAGGATGCTATCTCTGTTGCTCAACTAGCGACTGAGTTTGCAGAACATGCAAGCCTAGCTGCCAGAGATTTTCTAGAACTTTCAAGGCAATATTGTGTTGATGATGGTGGTTCATGCCACTTAGGTTTCAAGGATGAAAGGTTGGAACATGGGAAATCATTTCCTTAAGATGGTAATGGTAATTTTTTTGGTGGCAGGCAGTATTGGATCATGAAATTTAAGGATGCTACCTCTGCTGCTCAAGCAGCGGCTGAGTTTGGAGAAAGTGCAAGCCTAGCTGCCAGAGATGTTGGAGAACTTTCAAGGCAATATTATGTTGATGATGGTGGTTCATGCCACTTAGGTTTCAAGGATGAAAGGTTGGTACATGGGCAAGCATTTCCTGGAGTTTGTAATGGTAATTTTTCTATTGGCAAGCAGAATTGGAACATGAAATTTAAGGATACTACCTCTGCTACTCAAGCAGCGGTTGAGTTTGCAGAACATGCAAGCCTAGCTGCAAGAGCTGTTGTTGAACTTTCAAGGCAATATTGTGTTGATGATGGTGGTTCATGCCACTTAGGTTTCAAGGATAAAAGGTTGGAACATGGGCAATCATTTCCTTGAGATGGTAATGGTAATTTTTCTGTTGGTAGGCAGTATTGGAACAGGAAATTTAAGGATGCTATCTCTGCTGCTCAAGCAGGGGCTGAGTTTGGAGAACATGCAAGCCTAGCTGCCAGAGCTGTTGGAGAACTTTCAAGGCAATATTATGTTCATGATGGTGGTTCATGCCACTTAGGTTTCAAGGATGAAAGGTTAGACCATGGGCAAGCATTTCCTGTAGTTTGTAATTTTAATTTTTCTATTGGCAAGCAGAATTGGAAGATGAAATTTAAGGATACTACCTCTGCTGCTCAAGCAGCGGCTGAGTTTGCAGAACATGCAAACCTACCTGCCAGAGCTGTTGTGGAACTTTCAAGGCAATATTGTGTTGATGATGAGGTTCATGCCACTTAGGTTTCACGGATGAAAGGTTGAAACATGGGGAATCAGAGATGGTAATGATAATATTTTTGTTGGCGGGTAGAATAAGAACATGAAATTTAAGGATGCTACCTCTGCTACTCAAGTAGCGGCTGAGTTTGCAGAACATGCAAGCCTAGCTGCCAGAGCAATTGTAGAACTTTCAAGGCAATATTTTGTTGATGATGGTGGTTCATGCTACTTAGGTTTCAAGAATAAAATGTTGGAACATGGGAAATCATTTCCTGGAGATGGTAAATTTTCTATTGGCAGGCAGAATTGGAACATGAAATTTAAGAATGCTACCTCTGCGGCTCAAGCAGCGGCTTAGTTTGCAGAACATCCAAGCCTAGCTGCCAGAGCTGTTCTAGAACTTTCAAGGCAATATTGTGTTGATGATGGTGGTTCATGCCACTTAGGTTTCAAGGATGAAAGGTTGAAACATGGTGAATCATTTCCTGGAGATGGTAATGGTAATTTTTTTGTTGGCAGGTAGAATAGGAACATGAAATTTAAGGATGCTACCTCTGCTACTCAAGCATCGGCTGAGTTTGCAGAACATGCAAGCCTAGCTGCCAGAGCTATTGTAGAACTTTCAAGGCAATATTTTGTTGATGATGGTGGTTCATGCCACTTAGGTTTCAAGAATAAAAGGTTGGAACATGGGAAATCATTTCCTGGAGATGGTAAATTTTCTATTGGCAGGCAGAATTGGAACATGAAATTTAAGAATGCTACCTCTGCTGCTCAAGCGGTGGCTAAGTTTGTAGAACATCCAAGCCTAGCTGCCAGAGCAGTTCTAGAACTTTCAAGGCAATATTGTGTTGATGATGGTGGTTCATGCCACTTAGGTTTCAAGGATGAAAGGTTGGAACATGGGCAATCATTTCCTGGAGATGGTAATAGTAAATTTTCCATTGGCAGGCAGAAATGGAACATGAAATTTAAGGATGCTACCTCTGTTGCTCAAGTAGCGACTGAGTTTGCAGAACATGCAAGCCTAGCTGCCAGAGATGTTGTAGAACTTTCAAGGCAATATTGTGTTGATGATGGTGGTTCATGCCACTTAGGTTTCAAGGATGAAAGGTTGGAACATGGGAAATCCTTTCCTTGAGATGGTAATGGTAATTCTTCTGGTGGCAGGCAGTATTGGATCATGAAATTTAAGGATGCTACCTCTGCTGCTCAAGCAGCGGTTGAGTTTGCAGAACATGCAAGCCTAGCTTCAGGAGATGTTGTGGAACTTTCAAGGCAATATTGTGTTGATGATGGTGGTTCATGCCACTTAGGTTTCAAGGATAAAAGGCTGGAACATGGGCAATCATTTCCTTGAGATGGTAATGGTAATTTTTCTGTTGGTAGGCAGTATTGGAACAGGAAATTTAAGGATGCTATCTCTGCTGCTCAAGCAGCGGCTGAGTTTTGAGAACATGCAAGCCTAGCTGCCAGAGCTGTTGGAGAACTTTCAAGGCAATATTATGTTGATGATGGTGGTTCATGCCACTTAGGTTTCAAGGATAAAAGGTTGGAACATGGGCAATCATTTCCTTGAGATGTTAATGGTAATTTTTCTGTTGGTAGGCAGTATTGGAATAGGAAATTTAAGGATGCTATCTCTGCTGCTCAAGCAGCGGCTGAGTTTGGAGAACATGCAAGCCTAGCTGCCAGAGCTGTTGGAGAACTTTCAAGGCAATATTATGTTTATGATGGTGGTTCATGCCACTTAGGTTTCAAGGATTAAAGGTTGG
Organism: Nicotiana tomentosiformis; assembly: GCF_000390325.3. Classification (NCBI taxonomy): domain Eukaryota; kingdom Viridiplantae; phylum Streptophyta; class Magnoliopsida; order Solanales; family Solanaceae; genus Nicotiana; species Nicotiana tomentosiformis. The sequence goes on along the minus strand of NW_027174731.1, from coordinate 33,593 downwards.
AACATGGGCAAGCATTTCCTGTAGTTTGTAATGGTAATTTTTCTGTTGGCAAGCAGAATTGGAACATGAAATTTAAGGATACTACCACTGTTGCTCAAGCAGCGGCTGAGTTTGCAGAACATGCAAGCCTACCTGCCAGAGCTGTTGTGGAACTTTCAAGGCAATATTGTGTTGATGATGGAGGTTCATGCCACTTAGGTTTCAAGGATGAAAGGTTGAAACATGGGGAATCATTTCCTGGAGATGGTAATGGTAATATTTTTGTTGGCGGGTAGAATAGGAAAATGAAATTTAAGGATGCTACCTCTGCTACTCAAGCAGCGGCTGAGTTTGCAGAACATGCAAGCCTAGCTGCTAGAGCTATTGTAGAACTTTCAAGGCAATATTTTGTTGATGATGGTGGTTCATGCCACTTAGGTTTCCAGAATAAAAGGTTGGAACATGGGAAATCATTTTCTGGAGATGGTAAATTTTCTATTGGCAGGCAGAATTGGAACATGAAATTTAAGAATGCTACCTCTGCTGCTCAAGCAGCGGCTGAGTTTGCAGAACATCCAAGCCTAGCTGCCAGAGCTGTTCTAGAACTTTCAAGGCAATATTGTGTTGATGATGGTGGTTCATGCCACTTAGGTTTCAAGGATGAAAGGTTGAAACATGGTGAATCATTTCCTGGAGATGGTAATGGTAATTTTTTTGTTGGCAGGTAGAATAGGAACATGAAATTTAAGGATGCTACCTCTGCTACTCAAGCATCGGCTGAGTTTGCAGAACATGCAAGCCTAGCTGCCAGAGCTATTGTAGAACTTTCAAGGCAATATTTTGTTGATGATGGTGGTTCATGCCACTTAGGTTTCAAGAATAAAAGGTTGGAACATGGGAAATCATTTCCTTGAGATGGTAATGGTAATTTTTCTGTTGGTAGGCAGTATTGGAACAAGAAATTTAAGGATGCTACCTCTGCTGCTCAAGCAGCGGCTGAGTTTGGAGAACATGCAAGGCCAGCTGCCAGAGATGTTGGAGAACTTTCAAGGCAATATTATGTTCATGATGGTAGTTCATGCCACCTAGGTTTCAAGAATGAAAGGTTGGAACATGGGCAAGCATTTCCTGGAGATTGTAATGGTAATTTTTCTGTTGGCAAGCAGAATTGGAACATGAAATTTAAGGATACTATCTCTGCTGCTCAAGCAGCGGCTGAGTTTGCAGAACTTGCAAGCCTAGCTGCTAGATCTGTTGTGGAACTTTCAAGGCAATATTGTGTTGATGATGGTGGTTCATGCCACTTAGGTTTCAAGGATGAAAGGTTGAAACATGGGGAATCATTTCCTGGAGATGGTAATGGTAATTTTTTTGTTGGCAGGTGGAATAGGAACATGAAATTTAAGGATGCTACCTCTGCTACTCAAGCAGCAGCTGAGTTTGCAGAACATGCAAGCCTAGCTGCCAGAGCTATTGTAGAACTTTCAAGGCAATATTTTGTTGATGATGGTGGTTCATGCCACTTAGGTTTCAAGAATAAAAGGTTGGAACATGGGAAATCATTTCCTGGAGATGGTAAATTTTCTATTGGCAGGCAGAATTGGAACATGAAATTTAAGAATGCTACCTCAGCTGCTCAAGCAGCGGCTGAGTTTGTAGAACATCCAAGCCTAGCTGCCAGAGCTGTTCTAGAACTTTCAACTCAATATTGTGTTGATAATGGTGGTTCATGCCACTTAGGTTTCAAGGATGAAAGGTTGGAACATGGGCAATCATTTCCTGGAGATGGTAATAGTAAATTTTCTATTGGCATGCAGAAATGGAACATGAAATTTAAGGATGCTACCTCTGTTGCTCAAGTAGCGACTGAGTTTGCAGAACATGCAAGCCTAGCTGCCAGAGATGTTGTAGAACTTTCAAGGCAATATTGTGTTGATGATGGTGGTTCATGCCACTTAGGTTTCAAGGATGAAAGGTTGGAACATGGGAAATCCTTTCCTTGAGATGGTAATGGTAATTCTTCTGGTGGCAGGCAGTATTGGATCATGATATTTAAGGATGCTACCTCTGCTGCTCAAGCAGCGGTTGAGTTTGCAGAACATGCAAGCCTAGCTGCAGGAGATGTTGTGGAACTTTCGAGGCAATATTGTGTTGATGATGGTGGTTCATGCCACTTAGGTTTCAAGGATAAAAGGTTGGAACATGGGCAATCATTTCCTTGAGATGGTAATGGTAATTTTTCTGTTGGTAGGCAGTATTGGAACAGGAAATTTAAGGATGCTATCTCTGCTGCTCAAGTAGCGGCTGAGTTTGGAGAACATGCAAGCCTAGCTGCCAGAGCTGTTGGAGAACTTTCAAGGCAATATTATGTTGATGATGGTGGTTCATGCCACTTAGGTTTCAAGGATAAAAGGTTGGAACATGGGCAATCATTTCCTTGAGATGTTAATGGTAATTTTTCTGTTGGTAGGCAGTATTGGAATAGGAAATTTAAGGATGCTATCTCTGCTGCTCAAGCAGCGGCTGAGTTTGGAGAACATGCAAGCCTAGCTGCCAGAGCTGTTGGAGAACTTTCAAGGCAATATTATGTTCATGATGGTGGTTCATGCCACTTAGGTTTCAAGGATGAAAGGTTGGAACATGGGCAAGCATTTCCTGTAGTTTGTAATGGTAATTTTTCTGTTGGCAAGCAGAATTGGAACATGAAATTTAAGGATACTACCACTGCTGCTCAAGCAGCGGCAGAGTTTGCAGAACATGCAAGCCTACCTGCCAGAGCTGTTGTGGAACTTTCAAGGCAATATTGTGTTGATGATGAAGGTTCATGCCACTTAGGTTTCAAGGATGAAAGGTTGAAACATGGGGAATCATTTCCTGGAGATGGTAATGGTAATATTTTTGTTGGCGGGTAGAATAGGAACATGAAATTTAAGGATGCTACCTCTGCTACTCAAGCAACGGCTGAGTTTGCAGAACATGCAAGCCTAGCTGCTAGAGCTATTGTAGAACTTTCAAGGCAATATTTTGTTGATGATGGTGGTTCATGCCACTTAGGTTTCCAGAATAAAAGGTTGGAACATGGGAAATCATTTTCTGGAGATGGTAAATTTTCTATTGGCAGGCAGAATTGGAACATGAAATTTAAGAATGCTTCCTCTGCTGCTCAAGCAGCGGCTGAGTTTGCAGAACATCCAAGCCTAGCTGCCAGAGCTGTTGTAGAACTTTCAAGGCAATATTGTGTTGATGATGGTGGTTCATGCCACTTAGGTTTCAAGGATGAAAGGTTGGAACATGGGCAATCTTTTCTTGGTGATGGTAATTGAAAATTTTCTATTGGCAGGCAGAATTGGAGCATGAAATTAAAGGATGCTACCTCTGTTGCTCAAGTAGCGACTGAGTTTGCAGAACATGCAAGCCTAGCTGCCAGAGTTGTTGTAGAATTTTCAAGGCCATATTGTGTTGATGATGGAGGTTCATGCCACTTAGGTTTCAAGGATGAAAGGTTGGAACATAGGCAATCATTTCCTTGAGATGGTAATGGTAATTTTTCTGTTGGTAGGCAGTATTGGAACAGGAAATTTAAGGATGCTACCTCTGCTGCTCAAGCAGCGGCTGAGTTTGGAGAACATGCAAGGCCAGCTGCCAGAGATGTTGGAGAACTTTCAAGGCAATATTATGTTCATGATGGTAGTTCATGCCACCTAGGTTTCAAGGATGAAAGGTTGGAACATGGGCAAGCATTTCCTGGAGATTGTAATGGTAATTTTTCTGTTGGCAAGCAGAATTGGAACTTGAAATTTAAGGATACTACCTCTGCTGCTCAAGCTGCGGCTGAGTTTGCAGAACTTGCAAGCCTAGCTGCTAGAGCTATTGTGGAACTTTCAAGGCAATATTGTGTTGATGATGGTGGTTCATGCCACTTAGGTTTCAAGGATGAAAGGTTGAAACATGGGGAATCATTTCCTGGAGATGGTAATGGTAATTCTTTTGTTGGCAGGTAGAATAGGAACATGAAATTTAAGGATGCTACCTCTGCTACTCAAGCAGCGGCTGAGTTTGCAGAACATGCAAGCCTAGCTGCCAGAGCTATTGTAGAACTTTCAAGGCAATATTTTGTTGATGATGGTGGTTCATGCCACTTAGGTTTCAAGAATAAAAGGTTGGAACATGGGAAATCATTTCCTGGAGATGGTAAATTTTCTATTGGCAGGCAGAATTGGAACATGAAATTTAAGAATGCTACCTCAGCTGCTCAAGCAGCGGCTGAGTTTGTAGAACATCCAAGCCTAGCTGCCAGAGCTGTTCTAGAACTTTCAAGGCAATATTGTGTTGATAATGGTGGTTCATGCCACTTAGGTTTCAAGGATGAAAGGTTGGAACATGGGCAATCATTTTCTGGAGATGGTAATGGTAATTTTTCTATTGGCAGGTAGAATTGGAACATGAAATTTAAGGATGCTACCTCTGTTGCTCAAGTAGCGACTGAGTTAGCAGAACATGCAAGCCTAGCTGCCAGAGATGTTGTAGAACTTTCAAGGCAATATTGTGTTGATGATGGTGGTTCATGCCACTTAGGTTTCAAGGATGAAAGGTTGGAACATGGGAAATCATTTCCTTGAGATGGTAATGGTAATTTTTCTAGTGGCAGGCAGTATTGGATCATGAAATTTGAGGATGCAACCTCTGCTGCTCAAGCAGCGGCTGAGTTTGGAGAAAGTGCAAGCCTAGCTGCCAGAGATGTTGGAGAACTTTCAAGGCAATATTATGTTCATGATGGTGGTTCATGCCACTTAGGTTTCAAGGATGAAAGGTTGGAACATGGGCAAGCATTTCCTGGAGATTGTAATGGTAATTTTTCTATTGGCAAGCAGAATTGGAACATGAAATTTAAGGATACTAACTCTGCTGCTCAAGCAGCGGTTGAGTTTGCAGAACATACAAGCCTAGCTGCCAGAGCTGTTGTGGAACTTTCAAGGCAATATTGTGTTGATGATGGTGGTTCATGCCACTTAGGTTTCAAGGATAAAAGGTTGGAACATGGGCAATCATTTCCTTGAGATGGTAATGGTAATTTTTCTGTTGGTAGGCTGTATTGGAACAAGAAATTTAAGGATGCTATCTCTGCTGCTCAAGCAGCGACTGAGTTTGGAGAACATGCAAGCCTAGCTGCCAAAGCTGTTGGAGAACTTTTAAGGCAATATTATGTTCATGATGGTGGTTCATGCCACTTAGGTTTCAAGGATGAAAGGTTGGAACATGGGCAAGCATTTCCTGGAGTTTGTAATGGTAATTTTTCTGTTGGCAAGCAGAATTGGAACATGAAATTTAAGGATACTACCTCTGCTGCTCAAGTAGCGGCTGAGTTTGCAGAACATGCAAGCCTAGCTGCCAGAGCTGTTGTGGAACTTTCAAGGCACTATTGTGTTGATGATGGTGGTTCATGCCACTTAGGTTTCAAGGATGAAAGGTTGAAACATGGGGAATCATTTCCTGGGGATGATAATGGTAATTTCTTGTTGGCAGGTAGAATAGGAACATGAAATTTAAGGATGCTACCTCTGCTACTCAAGCAGCGGCTGAGTTTGCAGAACATCCAAGCCTAGCTGCCAAAGCTACTGTAGAACTTTCAAGGCAATATTTTGTTGATGATGGTGGTTCATGCCACTTAGGTTTCAAGAATAAAAAGGTTGGAACATGGGAAATCATTTCCTGGAGATGGTAAATTTTCTATTGGCAGGCAGAATTGGAACATGAAATTTAAGAATGCTACCTCTGCTGCTCAAGCAGCGGCTGAGTTTGCAGAACATCCAAGCCTAGCTGCTAGAGCTGTTGTAGAACTTTCAAGGCAATATTGTGTTGATGATGGTGGTTCATGCCACTTAGGTTTCAAGGATGATGGTTGGAACATGGGCAATCATTTCCTGGTGATGGTAATTGAAATTTTTTTATTGGCAGGCAGAATTGGAGCATGAAATTAAAGGATGCGACCTCTGCTGCTCAAGTAGCGACTGAGTTTGCAAAACATGCAAACCTATCTACCAGAGTTGTAGAATTTTCAAGGCAATATTGTGTTGATGATGGTGGTTCATGCCACTTAGGTTTCAAGGATGAAAGGTTGGAACATGGGCAATCATTTCCTGGTGATGGTAATGGAAATATTTCTATTGGCACGCAGAATTGGAGCATGAAATTTAAGGATGCGACCTATGCTGCTCAAGTAGCGACTGAGTTTGCAAAACATGCAAGCCTATCTACCAGAGTTGTTGTAGAATTTTCAAGGCAATATTGTGTTGATGATGGTGGTTCATGCCACTTAGGTTTCAAGGATGAAAGGTTGGAACATGGGCAATCATTTCCTGGTGATGGTAATGGAAATATTTCTATTGGCAGGCAGAATTGGAGCACGAAATTTAAGGATGCTACCTCTGCTGCTCAAGTAGCGATTAAGTTTGCAAAACATGCAAGCCTATCTACCAGAGTTGTTGTAGAACTTTCAAGGCAATATTATGTTGATGATGGTGGTTCATGCCACTTAGGTTTCAAGGATGAAAGGTTGGAACATGGGCAATCATTTCCTGGAGATGGTAATGGTAATTTTTCTATTGGCAGGCAGAATTAGAACATGAAATTTAAGGATGCTACCTCTACTGCTCAAGTAGCGACTGAGTTTGCAGAACATCCAAGCCTAGCTGCCAGAGCAGTTTTAGAACTTTCAAGGCAATATTGTGTTGATGATGGTGGTTCATGCCACTTAGGTTTCAAGGATGAAATGTTGGAACATGGGCAATCATTTCCTGGTGATGGTAATGGAAATTTTTCTATTGGCAGTCAGAATTAGAACATGAAATTTAAGGATGCTACCTCAGCTGCTCAAGTAGCGACTGAATTTGCAAAACATAAAAGACTATCTACCAGAGTTGTTGTAGAACTTTCAAGGCAATATTGTGTTAATGATGGTGGCTCATGCCACTTAGGTTTCAAGGTTGAAAGGTTGGAACATGGGCAATCATTTCCTGGAGATGGTAATGGTAATTTTTCTATTGGCAGGCAGAATTAGAACATGAAATTTAAGGATGCTACCTCTACTGCTCAAGTAGTGACTGAGTTGGCAGAACATGCAAGCCTAGCTACCAGAGCTGTTGTATAATTTTCAAGGCAATATTGTCTTGATAATGGTGGTTCATGCCACATAGGTTTCAAGGATAAAGGTTGGAACATGGGCAATCATTTCCTGGTGATGGTAATTGAAATATTTCTATTGGCACGCAGAATTGGAGCATGAAATTTAAGGATGCGACCTATGCTGCTCAAGTAGCGACTGAGTTTGCAAAACATGCAAGCCTATCTACCAGAGTTGTTGTAGAATTTTCAAGGCAATATTGTGTTGATGATGGTGGTTCATGCCACTTAGGTTTCAAGGATGAAAGGTTGGAACATGGGCAATCATTTCCTGGTGATGGTAATGGAAATATTTCTATTGGCAGGCAGAATTGGAGCATGAAATTTAAGGATGCTACCTCTGTTGCTCAAGTAGCGATTAAGTTTGCAAAACATGCAAGCCTATCTACCAGAGTTGATGTAGAACTTTCAAGGCAATATTGTGTTGATGATGGTGGTTCATGCCACTTAGGTTTCAAGGATGAAAGGTTGGAACATGGCTAATCATTTCCTGGTGATGGTAATGGTAATTTTTCTATTGGCAGGCAGAATTAGAACATGAAATTTAAGGATGCTACCTTTGCTGCTCAAGCAGCGGCTGAGTTTGCAGAACTTCCAACTGCCAGAGCCGCTGTAGAACTTTCAAGGCAATATTGTGTCTATGATGGTGGTTCATGCCACTTAGTTTTCAAGGATGAAAAGTTGGAACATGGGCAATCATTTTCTTGAGATGGTAATGGTAATTTTTCTATTGGCAGGCAGTATTGGAACATGAAATTTAAGGATGCTACCTCTGCTGCTCAAGCAGCGGCTGAGATTGGAGAACATGCAAGCATAGCTGCCCCAGCTATTGGAGAACTTTCAAGGCAATATTATGGTTATAATGGTGGTTCATGCCACTTAGGTTTCAAGGATGAAAGGTTGGAACACTGGCAAGCATTTCCTGGAGATGGTAATGGTAAATTTTCTATTGGCAGGCAGAATTGGAACATGAAATTTAAGGATGCTACCTCTGCTGCTCAAGTAGCGACAGAGTTTGCAGAACATGCAAGCCTAGCAGCTAGAGCTGTTGTAGAACTTTCAAGGAAATATTGTGTTGATGATGGTGGTTCATGCAACTTAGTTTTCAAGGATGAAATGTCGGAACATGGACAATCATTTCCTTGAGATAGTAATAGTAATTTTTCTGTTGGCAGGCAGAATTGGAACATGAAATTTAAGGATGCTACCTCTCCTGCTCAAGGAGTGACTGAGTTTGCAGAACATGCAAGCCTAGCTGCCAGAGCTATTGTAGAACTTTCAAGGCAATATTGTGTTGATGATGGTGGTTCATTCCACTTAGGTTTTAAGGATGAAAGGTTGGAACATGGGCAATCATTTCCCGGAAATGGTAATGGTAATTTTTCTATTGGCAGGCAGAATTGGAACATGAAATTTAAGGATGCTACCTCTGCTGCTCAAGTAGCGATTGAGTTTGCAGAACATGCAAGCCTAGCTGCCAAAGCTGTTGTAGAACTTTCAAGGCAATATTGTGTTGATGATGGTGGTTCATGCCACTTAGATTTCAAGGATGAAAGGTTGGAACATGTGCAGTCATTTCCTTGAGATGGTAATGGTAATTTTTCTATTGGCAGGCAGTATTGGAACATGAAATTTAAGGATGCTACCTCTGCTGCTCAAGCAGCGGCTGAGATTGGAGAACATGCAAGCCTAGCTGCCCCAGCTATTGGAGAACTTTCAAGGCAATATTGTGTTGATGATGGTGGTTCATGCAACTTAGTTTTCAAGGATGAAATGTCGGAACATGGACAATCATTTCCTTGAGATAGTAATGGTAATTTTTCTGTTGGCAGGCAGAATTGGAACATGAAATTTAAGGATGCTACCTCTCCTGCTCAAGGAGCGACTGAGTTTGCAGAACATGCAAGCCTAGCTGCCAGAGCTATTGTAGAACTTTCAAGGCAATATTGTGTTGATGATGGTGGTTCATTCCACTTAGGTTTTAAGGATGAAAGGTTGGAACATGGGCAATCATTTCCCGGAAATGGTAATGGTAATTTTTCTATTGGCAGGCAGAATTGGAACATGAAATTTAAGGATGCTACCTCTGCTGCTCAAGTAGCGATTGAGTTTGCAGAACATGCAAGCCTAGCTGCCAGAGCTGTTGTAGAACTTTCAAGGCAATATTGTGTTGATGATGGTGGTTCATGCCACTTAGTTTTCAAGGATGAAAGGTTGGAACATGGGTAATCATTTCCTTGAGATGGTAATGGTAATTTTTCTATTGGCAGGCAGAATTTGAACATGAAATTTAAGGATGCTACCTCTGCTACTCTAGCAGCGGTTGAGTTTGCAGAACATGCAAGCCTAGCTGCCAGAGGTGTTGGAGAACTTTAAAAGCAATATTGTGTTGATGATGGTGGTTCATGCCACTTAGATTTCAAGGATGAAAGGTTGGAACATGTGCAATCATTTCCTTGAGATGGTAATGGTAATTTTTCTATTGGCAGGTAGTATTGGAACATGAAATTTAAGGATGCTACCTCTGCTGCTCAAGCAGCGGCTGAGATTGGAGAACATGCAAGCCTAGCTGCCTCAGCTATTGGAGAACTTTCAAGGCAATATTATGTTGATAATGGTGGTTCATGCCACTTAGGTTTCAAGGATGAAAGGTTGGAACACTGGCAAGCATTTCCTGGAGATGGTAATGGTAAATTTTCTATTGGCAGGCAGAATTGGAACATGAAATTTAAGGATGCTACCTCTGCTGCTCAAGTAGCGATTGAGTTTGCAGAACATGCAAGCCTAGCTGCCAGAGCTGTTGTAGAACTTTCAAGGCAATATTGTGTTGATGATGGTGGTTCATGCCACTTAGTTTTCAAGGATGAAAGGTTGGAACATGGGCAATCATTTCCTTGAGATGGTAATGGTAATTTTTCTATTGGCAGGCAGAATTTGAACATGAAATTTAAGGATGCTACCTCTGCTACTCAAGCAGCGGTTGAGTTTGCAGAACATGCAAGCCTAGCTGCCAGAGGTGTTGGAGAACTTTAAAAGCAATATTGTGTTGATGATGGTGGTTCATGCCACTTAGATTTCAAGGATGAAAGGTTGGAACATGTGCAATCATTTCCTTGAGATGGTAATGGTAATTTTTCTATTGGCAGGCAGTATTGGAACATGAAATTTAAGGATGCTACCTCTGCTTGCTCAAGCAGCGGCTGAGATTGGAGAACATGCAAGCCTAGCTGCCCCAGCTATTGGAGAACTTTCAAGGCAATATTATGTTGATAATGGTGGTTCATGCCACTTAGGTTTCAAGGATGAAAGGTTGGAACACTGGCAAGCATTTCCTGGAGATGGTAATGGTAAATTTTCTATTGGCAGGCAGAATTGGAACATGAAATTTAAGGATGCTACCTCTGCTGCTCAAGTAGCGACTGAGTTTGCAGAACATGCAAGCCTAGCTGCTAGAGCTGTTGTAGAACTTTCAAGGCAATATTGTGTTGATGATGGTGATTCATGCAACTTAGTTTTCAAGGATGAAATGTCGGAACATGGACAATCATTTCCTTGAGATAGTAATGGTAATTTTTCTGTTGGCAGGCAGAATTGGAACATGAAATTTGAGGATGCTACCTCTCCTGCTCAAGGAGCGACTGAGTTTGCAGAACATGCAAGCCTAGCTGCCAGAGCTATTGTAGAACTTTCAAGGCAATATTGTGTTGATGATGGTGGTTCATTCCACTTAGGTTTTAAGGATGAAAGGTTGGAACATGGGCAATCATTTCCCGGAAATGGTAATGGTAATTTTTCTATTGGCAGGCAGAATTGGAACATGAAATTTAAGGATGCTACCTCTGCTGCTCAAGTAGCGATTGAGTTTGCAGAACATGCAAGCCTAGCTGCCAGAGCTGTTGTAGAACTTTCAAGGCAATATTTTGTTGATGATGGTGGTTCATGCCACTTAGTTTTCAAGGATGAAAGGTTGGAACATGGGCAATCATTTCCTTGAGATGGTGATGGTAATTTTTCTATTGGCAGGCAGAATTTGAACATGAACTTTAAGGATGCTACCTCTGCTACTCAAGCAGCGGTTGAGTTTGCAGAACATGCAAGCCTAGCTGCCAGAGGTGTTGGAGAACTTTAAAAGCAATATTGTTTTGATGATGGTGGTTCATGCCACTTAGATTTCAAGGATGAAAGGTTGGAACATGTGCAATCATTTCCTTGAGATGGTAATGGTAATTTTTTTGTTGGTAGGCATAATTGGAACATGAAATTTAAGGATGCTACCTTAGCTGCTCAAGGAGCGACTGAGTTTGTAGAACATGCAAGCCTAGCTGCCAGAGCTGTTGTAGAACTTTCAAGGCAATATTGTGTTGATGATAGTGGTTCATGCCACTTAGTTTTCAAGGATGAAAAGTTTGAACATGGGCAATCATTTCCTTGAGATGGTAATGGTATTTTTTCTGTTGGCAGGCAGTATTGGAATATACAATTTAAGGATGCTACCTCTGCTGCTCAAGCAGCGACTGAGTTTGGAGAACATGCAAGCCTAGCTGCCCCAGCTGTTTGAGAACTTTCAAGGCAATATTGTGTTGATGATGGTGGTTCTTGCCACTTAGGTTTCAAGGATCAAAGGTTGGAACATTGGCAAGCATTTCCTGGAGATGGTAATGGTAATTTTTCTATTGGCAGGCAGAATTGGAACATGAAATTTAAGGATGCTACCTCTGCTGCTCAAGTAGCGACTGAGTTTGCAGAATATGCAAGCCTAGCTGCCAGAGCTGTTGTAGAGCTTTCAAGGCAATATTGTGTTGATGATGGTGGTCCATGCCACTTAGTTTTCAAGGATGAAAGGTTGGAACATGGGCAATCATTTCCTTAAGATGGTAATGGTAATGTTTCTGTTGGCAGGCAGTATTGGAACATGAAATTTAAGGATGCTACCTCTGCTGCTCAAGCAGCGGCTGAGTTTGGAGAACATGCAAGCCAAGCTGCCCCAGCTGATGTAGAACTTTCAAGGCAATATTGTGTTAATGATGGTGGTTCATGCCACTTAGGTTTCAATGATGAAAGGTTGGAACATTGGCAAGCATTTCCTGGAGATGGTAATGGTAAGTTTTCTATATGCAGGCAGAATTGGAACATTAAATTTAAGGATGCTACCTCTGCTGCTCAAGGAGCGACTGAGCTTGCAGAACATGCAAGCCTAGCTGATAGAGCTGTTGTAGAACTTTCAAGGAAATATTGTGTTGATGATGGTGGTTCATGCCACTTAGGTTTCAAGGATGAAAGGTTGGAACATGGGCAAGCATTTCCTAGAGATGGTAATGGTAATTTATCTGTTGGCAAGCAGTATTGAAACATGAAATTTAAGGTTGCTACCTCTGCTGCTCAAGCAACGGCTGAGTTTGGAGAACATGCAAGCCTAGGTGCCAGAGCTGTTTTAGAACTTTCAAGGCAATATTGTGTTGATGATGGACGTTCATGCCACTTAGGTTTCAAGGATAAAAGTTTGGAACATGGGCAATCATTTCCTTGAGATGGTAATGGTAATTTTTCTGTTGGCACGCAGAATTGGAACATGAAATTTAAGGATGCTACCTCTGCTGCTCAAGCGACCGCTGAGTTTGGAGAACATGCAAGCCTAGCTGCCCCAGTTGTTGGAGAACATTCAAGGCAATATTATGTTGATGATGGTGGTTCATGCCACTTAGGTTTCAAGGATGAAAGGTTGGAACATTGGCGACCATTTCCTGGAGATAGTAATGGTAATTTTTCTATTGGCAGGCAGAATTGGAACATGAAATTTAAGGATGCTACCTCTGCTGCTCAAGTAGCGACTGAGTTTGCAGAACATACAAGCCTAGCTGCTAGAGCTGTTGGAGAACTTTCAAGGCAATATTATGTTGATGATGGTGGTTCATGCCACTTAAGTTTCAAGGATAAAAGGTTGGAACATTGGCAAGCATTTCCTGGAGATGGTAATGGTAATTTTTCTGTTGGTAGGCAGTATTGGAATAGGAAATTTAAGGATGCTATCTCTGCTGCTCAAGCAGCGGCTGAGTTTGGAGAACATGCAAGCCTAGCTGCCAGAGCTGTTGGAGAACTTTCAAGGCAATATTATGTTCATGATGGTGGTTCATGCCACTTAGGTTTCAAGGATGAAAGGTTGGAACATGGGCAAGCATTTCCTGTAGTTTGTAATGGTAATTTTTCTGTTGGCAAGCAGAATTGGAACATGAAATTTAAGGATACTACCACTGCTGCTCAAGCAGCGGCAGAGTTTGCAGAACATGCAAGCCTACCTGCCAGAGCTGTTGTAGAACTTTCAAGGCAATATTGTGTTGATGATGGTGGTTCATACCACTTAGTTTTCAAGGATGAAAGGTTGGAACATGGGCAATCATTTCCTTGAGATGGTAATGGTAAGTTTTCTATTGGCAGGATGAATTGGAACATTAAATTTAAGGATGCTACCTCTGCTGCTCAAGGAGCGACTGAGTTTGAAGAACATGCAAACCTAGCTGCCAGAGCTATTGTAGAACTTTCAAGGCAATATTGTGTTGATGATGGTGGTTCATGCCACTTAGGTTTCAAGGATAAAAGGTTGGAACATGGGCAAGCATTTCCTGGAGATGGTAATGGTAATTGTTCTATTGGCAAGCAGTATTGAAACATGAAATTTAAGGTTGCTACCTCTACTGCTCAAGCAACGGCTGAGTTTGGAGAACATGCAAGCCTAGGTGCCAGAGCTGTTGTAGAACTTTCAAGGCAATATTGTGTTGATGATGGTGGTTCATACCACTTAGTTTTCAAGGATGAAAGGTTAGAACATGGGCAATCATTTCCTTGAGATGGTAATGGTAATTTTTCTGTTGGCAGGCAGTATTGGAACATGAAATTTAAGGATGCTACCTCTGTTGTTCAAGAAGCGGCTGAGTTTGGAGAACATGCAAGCATAGCTGCTAGAGCTGTTTTAGAACTTTCAAGGAAATATTGTGTTGATGATGGTGGTTCGTGCCACTTAGGTTTCAAGGATAAAAGGTTGGAACATGGGAAATCATTTCCTTGAGATGGTAATGGTAATTTTTCTGTTGGCAGGCAGAATTGGAACATGAAATTTGAGGATGCTACCTCGGCTGCTCAAGCAACGGCTGAGTTTGGAGAACATGCAAGACTAGCTGCCCCAGCTGTTGGAGAACTTTCAAGGCAATATTGTGTTGATGATGGTGGTTCATGCCACTTAGGTTTCAAGGATAAAAGGTTGGAACATTGGCAAGCATTTCCTAGAGATGGTAATGGTAATTATTCTTTTGGCAGGCATAATTGGAACATGAAATTTAAGGATGCTACCTCTGCTGCTCAAGAAGCGGTTGAGTTTGGAGCACATGCAAGCCTAGCTGCCAGAGCTCTTTTAGAACTTTCAAGGCAATATTTTGTTGATGATGGTGGTTCATGCCACTTAGGTTTCAAGGATAAAAGGTTGGAACATGGGCAATCATTTCCTTGAGATGGTAATGTTAATTTTTCTGTTGGCAGGCAGAATTGGAACATGAAATTTAAGGATGCTACCTCTGCTGCTCAAGCAACGGCTGAGTTTGGAGAACATGCAAGCCTAGCTGCCCCAGCTGTTGGAGAACTTTCAAGGCAATATTGTGTTGATGATGGTGGTTCATGCCACTTAGGTTTCAAGGATGAAAGGTTGGAACATTGGCAAGCATTTCCTGGAGATGGTAATGGTAATTTTTCTATTGGCAGGCAGAATTGGAACATGAAATTTAAGGATGCTACCTCTGCTGCTCAAGTAGCGACTGAGTTTGCAGAACATGCAAGCCTAGCTGCCAGAGCTGTTGTAGAACTTTCAAGGCAATATTGTGTTGATGATGGTGGTTCATGCCACTTAGGTTTCAAGGATGAAAGATTGGAACATGGGCAATCATTTCCTGGAGATGGTAATGGTAATATTTCTGTTGGCAAGCTGTATTGGAACATGAAATTTAAGGTTGCTACCCCTGCTGCTCAAGCAACGGCTGAGTTTGGAGAACATGCAAGCCTAGGTGCCAGAGCTGTTGTAGAACTTTCAAGGCAATATTGTGTTGATGATGGTGGTTCATACCACTTAGTTTTCAAGCATGAAAGGTTGGAACATGGGCAATCATTTCTTTGAGATGGTAATGGTAATTTTTCTGTTGGCAGGCAGAATTGGAACATGAAATTTAATGATGCTACCTCTGCTGCTCAAGCAACGGCTGAGTTTGGAGAACATGCAAGCCTAGCTGCCCCAGCTGTTGGAGAACTTTCAAGGCAATATTGTGTTGATGATGGTGGTTCATGCCACTTAGGTTTCAAGGATAAAAGGTTGAAACATGGGCAATCATTTCCTTGAGATGGTAATGTTAATTTTTCTGTTGGCAGGCAGAATTGGAACATGAAATTTAAGGATGCTACCTCTGCTGCTCAAGCAACGGCTGAGTTTGGAGAACATGCAAGCCTAGCTGCCCCAGCTGTTGGAGAACTTTCAAGGCAATATTGTGTTGATGATGGTGGTTCATACCACTTAGTTTTCAAGCATGAAAGGTTGGAACATGGGCAATCATTTCCTTGAGATGGTAATGGTAATTTTTCTGTTGGCAGGCAGAATTGGAACATGAAATTTAAGGATGCTACCTCTGCTGCTCAAGCAACGGCTGAGTTTGGAGAACATGCAAGCCTAGCTGCCCCAGCTGTTGGAGAACTTTCAAGGCAATATTGTGTTGATGATGGTGGTTCAGGCCACTTAGGTTTCAAGGATGAAAGGTTGGAACATTGGCAAGCATTTCCTGGAGATGGTAATGGTAATTTTTCTATTGGCAGGCAGAATTGGAACATGAAATTTAAGGATGCTACCTCTGCTGCTCAAGAAGCAGTTGAGTTTGGAGCACATGCAAGCCTAGCTGCCAGAGCTCTTTTAGAACTTTCAAGGCAATATTTTGTTGATGATGGTGGTTCATGCCACTTAGGTTTCAAGGATAAAAGGTTGGAACATGGGCAATCATTTCCTTGAGATGGTAATGTTAATTTTTCTGTTGGCAGGCAGAATTGGAACATGAAATTTAAGGATGCTACCTCTGCTGCTCAAGCAACGGCTGAGTTTGGAGAACATGCAAGCCTAGCTGCCCCAGCTGTTGGAGAACTTTCAAGGCAATATTGTGTTGATGATGGTGGTTCATGCCACTTAGGTTTCAAGGATGAAAGGTTGGAACATTGGCAAGCATTTCCTGGAGATGGTAATGGTAATTTTTCTATTGGCAGGCAGAATTGGAACATGAAATTTAAGGATGCTACCTCTGCTGCTCAAGTAGCGATTGAGTTTGCAGAACATGCAAGCCTAGCTGCCAGAGCTGTTGTAGAACTTTCAAGGCAATATTGTGTTGATGATGGTGGTTCATGCCACTTAGTTTTCAAGGATGAAAGGTTGGAACATGGGCAATCATTTCCTGGAGATGGTAATGGTAATATTTCTGTTGGCAAGCTGTATTTGAACATGAAATTTAAGGTTGCTACCCCTGCTGCTCAAGCAACGGCTGAGTTTGGAGAACATGCAAGCCTAGGTGCCAGAGCTGTTGTAGAACTTTCAAGGCAATATTGTGTTGATGATGGTGGTTCATACCACTTAGTTTTCAAGCATGAAAGGTTGGAACATGGGCAATCATTTCTTTGAGATGGTAATGGTAATTTTTCTGTTGGCAGGCAGAATTGGAACATGAAATTTAATGATGCTACCTCTGCTGCTCAAGCAACGGCTGAGTTTGGAGAACATGCAAGCCTAGCTGCCCCAGCTGTTGGAGAACTTTCAAGGCAATATTGTGTTGATGATGGTGGTTCATGCCACTTAGGTTTCAAGGATAAAAGGTTGAAACATGGGCAATCATTTCCTTGAGATGGTAATGTTAATTTTTCTGTTGGCAGGCAGAATTGGAACATGAAATTTAAGGATGCTACCTCTGCTGCTCAAGCAACGGCTGAGTTTGGAGAACATGCAAGCCTAGCTGCCCCAGCTGTTGGAGAACTTTCAAGGCAATATTGTGTTGATGATGGTGGTTCATACCACTTAGTTTTCAAGCATGAAAGGTTGGAACATGGGCAGTCATTTCCTTGAGATGATAATGGTAATTTTTCTGTTGGCAGGCAGAATTGGAACATGAAATTTAAGGATGCTACCTCTGCTGCTCAAGCAACGGCTGAGTTTGGAGAACATGCAAGCCTAGCTGCCCCAGCTGTTGGAGAACTTTCAAGGCAATATTGTGTTGATTATGGTGGTTCATGCCACTTAGGTTTCAAGGATGAAAGGTTGGAACATTGGCAAGCATTTCCTGGAGATGGTAATGGTAATTTTTCTATTGGCAGGCAGAATTGGAACATGAAATTTAAGGATGCTACCTCTGCTGCTCAAGAAGCGGTTGAGTTTGGAGCACATGCAAGCCTAGCTGCCAGAGCTCTTTTAGAACTTTCAAGGCAATATTTTGTTGATGATGGTGGTTCATGCCACTTAGGTTTCAAGGATAAAAGGTTGGAACATGGGCAATCATTTCCTTGAGATGGTAATGTTAATTTTTCTGTTGGCAGGCAGAATTGGAACATGAAATTTAAGGATGCTACCTCTGCTGCTCAAGCAACGGCTGAGTTTGGAGAACATGCAAGCCTAGCTGCCCCAGCTGTTGGAGAACTTTCAAGGCAATATTGTGTTGATGATGGTGGTTCATGCCACTTAGGTTTCAAGGATAAAAGGTTGGAACATGGGCAATCATTTCCTTGAGATGGTAATGTTAATTTTTCTGTTGGCAGGCAGAATTGGAACATGAAATTTAAGGATTCTACCTCTGCTGCTCAAGCAACGGCTGAGTTTGGAGAACATGCAAGCCTAGCTGCCCCAGCTGTTGGAGAACTTTCAAGGCAATATTGTGTTGATGATGGTGGTTCATGCCACTTAGGTTTCAAGGATGAAAGGTTGGAACATTGGCAAGCATTTCCTAGAGATGGTAATGGTAATTTTTCTATATGCAGGCAGAATTGGAACATTAAATTTAAGGATGCTACCTCTGCTGCTCAAGGAGCGACTGAGCTTGCAGAACATGCAAGCCTAGCTGCTAGAGCTGTTGTAGAACTTTCAAGGAAATATTGTGTTGATGATGGTGGTTCATGCCACTTAGGTTTCAAGGATGAAAGGTTGGAACATGGGCAAGCATTTCCTAGAGATGGTAATGGTAATTTATCTGTTGGCAAGCAGTATTGAAACATGAAATTTAAGGTTACTACCTCTGCTGCTCAAGCAACGGCTGAGTTTGGAGAACATGCAAGCCTAGGTGCCAGAGCTGTTGTAGAACTTTCAAGGCTATATTGCGTTGATGATGGTGGTTCATACCACTTAGTTTTCATGGATGAAAGGTTGGAACATGGGCAATCATTTCCTTGACATGGTAATGGTAATTTTTCTGTTGGCAGGCAGTATTGGAACATGAAATTTAAGGATGCTACCTCTGCCGCTCAAGAAGCGGCTGAGTTTGGAGAACATGCAAGCCTAGCTGCCAGAGCTATTTTAGAACTTTCAAGGCAATATTGTGTTGATGATGGACGTTCATGCCACTTAGGTTTCAAGGATAAAAGTTTGGAACATGGGCAATCATTTCCTTGAGATGGTAATGGTAATTTTTCTGTTGGCACGCAGAATTGGAACATGAAATTTAAGGATGCTACCTCTGCTGCTCAAGCGACCGCTGAGTTTGGAGAACATGCAAGCCTAGCTGCCCCAGTTGTTGGAGAACATTCAAGGCAATATTGTGTTGATGATGGTGGTTCATGCCACTTAGGTTTCAAGGATGAAAGGTTGGAACATTGGCGACCATTTCCTGGAGATAGTAATGGTAATTTTTCTATTGGCAGGCAGAATTGGAACATGAAATTTAAGGATGCTACCTCTGCTGCTCAAGTAGCGACTGAGTTTGCAGAACATACAAGCCTAGCTGCTAGAGCTGTTGTAGAACTTTCAAGGCAATATTGTGTTGATGATGGTGGTTCATGCCACTTAGGTTTCAAGGATGAAAGGCTGGAACATTGGCAAGCATTTCCTGGAGATGGTAATGGTAATTTTTCTGTTGGCAAGCAGTATTGAAACATGAAATTTAAGGTTGCTACCTCTGCTGCTCAAGCAACGGCTGAGTTTGGAGAACATGCAAGCCTAGGTGCCAGAGCTGTTGCAGAACTTTCAAGGCAATATTGTGTTGATGATGGTGGTTCATACCACTTAGTTTTCAAGCATGAAAGGTTGGAACATGGGCAATCATTTCCTTGAGATGGTAATGGTAATATTTCTGTTGGCAAGCTGTATTGGAACATGAAATTTAAGGTTGCTATCTCTGCTGCTCAAGCAACGGCTGAGTTTGGAGAACATGCAAGCCTAGGTGCCAGAGCTGTTGTAGAACTTTCAAGGCAATATTGTGTTGATGATGGTGGTTCATACCACTTAGTTTTCAAGGATGAAAGGTTGGAACATGGGCAATCATTTCCTTGAGATGGTAATGGTAAGTTTTCTATTGGCAGGAAGAATTGGAACATTAAATTTAAGGATGCTACCTCTGCTGCTCAAGGAGCGACTGAGTTTGAAGAACATGCAAACCTAGCTGCCAGAGCTATTGTAGAACTTTCAAGGCAATATTGTGTTGATGATGGTTGTTCATGCCACTTAGGTTTCAAGGATAAAAGGTTGGAACATGGGCAAGCATTTCCTGGAGATGGTAATGGTAATTGTTCTGTTGGCAAGCAGTATTGAAACATGAAATTTAAGGTTGCTACCTCTACTGCTCAAGCAACGGCTGAGTTTGGAGAATATGCAAGCCTAGGTGCCAGAGCTGTTGTAGAACTTTCAAGGCAATATTGTGTTGATGATGGTGGTTCATACCACTTAGTTTTCAAGGATGAAAGGTTAGAACATGGGCAATCATTTCCTTGAGATGGTAATGGTAATTTTTCTGTTGGCAGGCAGTATTGGAACATGAAATTTAAGGATGCTACCTCTGCTGTTCAAGAAGCGGCTGAGTTTGGAGAACATGCAAGCCTAGCTGCTAGAGCTGTTTTAGAACTTTCAAGGAAATATTGTGTTGATGATGGTGGTTCGTGCCACTTAGGTTTCAAGGATAAAAGGTTGGAACATGGGCAATCATTTCCTTGAGATGGTAATGGTAATTTTTCTGTTGGCAGGCAGAATTGGAACATGAAATTTGAGGATGCTACCTCGGCTGCTCAAGCAACGGCTGAGTTTGGAGAACATGCAAGCCTAGGTGCCAGAGCTGTTGTAGAACTTTCAAGGCAATATTGTGTTGATGATGGTGGTTCATGCCACTTAGGTTTCAAGGATAAAAGGTTGGAACATTGGCAAGCATTTCCTAGAGATGGTAATGGTAATTATTCTATTGGCAGGCAGAATTGGAACATGAAATTTAAGGATGCTACCTCTGCTGCTCAAGAAGCGGTTGAGTTTGGAGAACATGCAAGCCTAGCTGCCAGAGCTGTTTTAGAACTTTCAAGGCAATATTGTGTTGATGATGGACGTTCATGCCACTTAGGTTTCAAGGATAAAAGTTTGGAACATGGGCAATCATTTCCTTGAGATGGTAATGGTAATTTTTCTATTGGCACGCAGAATTGGAACATGAAATTTAAGGATGCTACCTCTGCTGCTCAAGCGACCGCTGAGTTTGGAGAACATGCAAGCCTAGCTGCCCCAGTTGTTGGAGAACTTTCAAGGCAATATTGTGTTGATGATGGTTGTTCATGCCACTTAGGTTTCAAGGATAAAAGGTTGGAACATGGGCAAGCATTTCCTGGAGATGGTAATGGTAATTGTTCTGTTGGCAAGCAGTATTGAAACATGAAATTTAAGGTTGCTACCTCTACTGCTCAAGCAACGGCTGAGTTTGGAGAATATGCAAGCCTAGGTGCCAGAGCTGTTGTAGAACTTTCAAGGCAATATTGTGTTGATGATGGTGGTTCATACCACTTAGTTTTCAAGGATGAAAGGTTAGAACATGGGCAATCATTTCCTTGAGATGGTAATGGTAATTTTTCTGTTGGCAGGCAGTATTGGAACATGAAATTTAAGGATGCTACCTCTGCTGTTCAAGAAGCGGCTGAGTTTGGAGAACATGCAAGCCTAGCTGCTAGAGCTGTTTTAGAACTTTCAAGGAAATATTGTGTTGATGATGGTGGTTCGTGCCACTTAGGTTTCAAGGATAAAAGGTTGGAACATGGGCAATCATTTCCTTGAGATGGTAATGGTAATTGTTCTGTTGGCAGGCAGAATTGGAACATGAAATTTGAGGATGCTACCTCGGCTGCTCAAGCAACGGCTGAGTTTGGAGAACATGCAAGACTAGCTGCCCCAGCTGTTGGAGAACTTTCAAGGCAATATTGTGTTGATGATGGTGGTTCATGCCACTTAGGTTTCAAGGATAAAAGGTTGGAACATTGGCAAGCATTTCCTAGAGATGGTAATGGTAATTATTCTATTGGCAGGCAGAATTGGAACATGAAATTTAAGGATGCTACCTCTGCTGCTCAAGAAGCGGTTGAGTTTGGAGCACATGCAAGCCTAGCTGCCAGAGCTCTTTTAGAACTTTCAAGGCAATATTTTGTTGATGATGGTGGTTCATGCCACTTAGGTTTCAAGGATAAAAGGTTGGAACATGGGCAATCATTTCCTTGAGATGGTAATGTTAATTTTTCTGTTGGCAGGCAGAATTGGAACATGAAATTTAAGGATGCTACCTCTGCTGCTCAAGCAATGGCTGAGTTTGGAGAACATGCAAGCCTAGCTGCCCCAGCTGTTGGAGAACTTTCAAGGCAATATTGTGTTGATGATGGTGGTTCATGCCACTTAGGTTTCAAGGATAAAAGGTTGGAACATGGGCAATCATTTCCTTGAGATGGTAATGTTAATTTTTCTGTTGGCAGGCAGAATTGGAACATGAAATTTAAGGATGCTACCTCTGCTGCTCAAGCAACGGCTGAGTTTGGAGAACATGCAAGCCTAGCTTCCCCAGCTGTTGGAGAACTTTCAAGGCAATATTGTGTTGATGATGGTGGTTCATGCCACTTAGGTTTCAAGGATGAAAGGTTGGAACATTGGCAAGCATTTCCTAGAGATGGTAATGGTAAGTTTTCTATATGCAGGCAGAATTGGAACATTAAATTTAAGGATGCTACCTCTGCTGCTCAAGGAGCGACTGAGCTTGCAGAACATGCAAGCCTAGCTGCTAGAGCTGTTGTAGAACTTTCAAGGAAATATTGTGTTGATGATGGTGGTTCATGCCACTTAGGTTTCAAGGATGAAAGGTTGGAACATGGGCAAGCATTTCCTAGAGATGGTAATGGTAATTTTTCTGTTGGCACGCAGAATTGGAACATGAAATTTAAGGATGCTACCTCTGCTGCTCAAGCGACCGCTGAGTTTGGAGAACATGCAAGCCTAGCTGCCCCAGTTGTTGGAGAACTTTCAAGGCAATATTGTGTTGATGATGGTTGTTCATGCCACTTAGGTTTCAAGGATAAAAGGTTGGAACATGGGCAAGCATTTCCTGGAGATGGTAATGGTAATTGTTCTGTTGGCAAGCAGTATTGAAACATGAAATTTAAGGTTGCTACCTCTACTGCTCAAGCAACGGCTGAGTTTGGAGAATATGCAAGCCTAGGTGCCAGAGCTGTTGTAGAACTTTCAAGGCAATATTGTGTTGATGATGGTGGTTCATACCACTTAGTTTTCAAGGATGAAAGGTTAGAACATGGGCAATCATTTCCTTGAGATGGTAATGGTAATTTTTCTATTGGCAGGCAGTATTGGAACATGAAATTTAAGGATGCTACCTCTGCTGTTCAAGAAGCGGCTGAGTTTGGAGAACATGCAAGCCTAGCTGCTAGAGCTGTTTTAGAACTTTCAAGGAAATATTGTGTTGATGATGGTGGTTCGTGCCACTTAGGTTTCAAGGATAAAAGGTTGGAACATGGGCAATCATTTCCTTGAGATGGTAATGGTAATTTTTCTGTTGGCAGGCAGAATTGGAACATGAAATTTGAGGATGCTACCTCGGCTGCTCAAGCAACGGCTGAGTTTGGAGAACATGCAAGACTAGCTGCCCCAGCTGTTGGAGAACTTTCAAGGCAATATTGTGTTGATGATGGTGGTTCATGCCACTTAGGTTTCAAGGATAAAAGGTTGGAACATTGGCAAGCATTTCCTAGAGATGGTAATGGTAATTATTCTATTGGCAGGCAGAATTGGAACATGAAATTTAAGGATGCTACCTCTGCTGCTCAAGAAGCGGTTGAGTTTGGAGCACATGCAAGCCTAGCTGCCAGAGCTCTTTTAGAACTTTCAAGGCAATATTTTGTTGATGATGGTAGTTCATGCCACTTAGGTTTCAAGGATAAAAGGTTGGAACATGGGCAATCATTTCCTTGAGATGGTAATGTTAATTTTTCTGTTGGCAGGCAGAATTGGAACATGAAATTTAAGGATGCTACCTCTGCTGCTCAAGCAACGGCTGAGTTTGGAGAACATGCAAGCCTAGCTGCCCCAGCTGTTGGAGAACTTTCAAGGCAATATTGTGTTGATGATGGTGGTTCATGCCACTTAGGTTTCAAGGATAAAAGGTTGGAACATGGGCAATCATTTCCTTGAGATGGTAATGTTAATTTTTCTGTTGGCAGGCAGAATTGGAACATGAAATTTAAGGATGCTACCTCTGCTGCTCAAGCAACGGCTGAGTTTGGAGAACATGCAAGCCTAGCTGCCCCAGCTGTTGGAGAACTTTCAAGGCAATATTGTGTTGATGATGGTGGTTCATGCCACTTAGGTTTCAAGGATGAAAGGTTGGAACATTGGCAAGCATTTCCTAGAGATGGTAATGGTAATTTTTCTATATGCAGGCAGAATTGGAACATTAAATTTAAGGATGCTACCTCTGCTGCTCAAGGAGCGACTGAGCTTGCAGAACATGCAAGCCTAGCTGCTAGAGCTGTTGTAGAACTTTCAAGGAAATATTGTGTTGATGATGGTGGTTCATGCCACTTAGGTTTCAAGGATGAAAGGTTGGAACATGGGCAAGCATTTCCTAGAGATGGTAATGGTAATTTATCTGTTGGCAAGAAGTATTGAAACATGAAATTTAAGGTTGCTACCTCTGCTGCTCAAGCAACGGCTGAGTTTGGAGAACATGCAAGCCTAGGTGCCAGAGCTGTTGTAGAACTTTCAAGGCTATATTGCGTTGATGATGGTGGTTCATACCACTTAGTTTTCATGGATGAAAGGTTGGAACATGGGCAATCATTTCCTTGACATGGTAATGGTAATTGTTCTGTTGGCAGGCAGTATTGGAACATGAAATTTAAGGATGCTACCTCTGCCGCTCAAGAAGCGGCTGAGTTTGGAGAACATGCAAGCCTAGCTGCCAGAGCTGTTTTAGAACTTTCAAGGCAATATTGTGTTGATGATGGACGTTCATGCCACTTAGGTTTCAAGGATAAAAGTTTGGAACATGGGCAATCATTTCCTTGAGATGGTAATGGTAATTTTTCTGTTGGCACGCAGAATTGGAACATGAAATTTAAGGATGCTACCTCTGCTGCTCAAGCGACCGCTGAGTTTGGAGAACATGCAAGCCTAGCTGCCCCAGTTGTTGGAGAACATTCAAGGCAATATTGTGTTGATGATGGTGGTTCATGCCACTTAGGTTTCAAGGATGAAAGGTTGGAACATTGGCGACCATTTCCTGGAGATAGTAATGGTAATTTTTCTATTGGCAGGCAGAATTGGAACATGAAATTTAAGGATGCTACCTCTGCTGCTCAAGTAGCGACTGAGTTTGCAGAACATACAAGCCTAGCTGCTAGAGCTGTTGTAGAACTTTCAAGGCAATATTGTGTTGATGATGGTGGTTCATGCCACTTAGGTTTCAAGGATGAAAGGCTGGAACATTGGCAAGCATTTCCTGGAGATGGTAATGGTAATTTTTCTGTTGGCAAGCAGTATTGAAACATGAAATTTAAGGTTGCTACCTCTGCTGCTCAAGCAACGGCTGAGTTTGGAGAACATGCAAGCCTAGGTGCCAGAGCTGTTGCAGAACTTTCAAGGCAATATTGTGTTGATGATGGTGGTTCATACCACTTAGTTTTCAAGCATGAAAGGTTGGAACATGGGCAATCATTTCCTTGAGATGGTAATGGTAATATTTCTGTTGGCAAGCTGTATTGGAACATGAAATTTAAGGTTGCTACCTCTGCTGCTCAAGCAACGGCTGAGTTTGGAGAACATGCAAGCCTAGGTGCCAGAGCTGTTGTAGAACTTTCAAGGCAATATTGTGTTGATGATGGTGGTTCATACCACTTAGTTTTCAAGGATGAAAGGTTGGAACATGGGCAATCATTTCCTTGAGATGGTAATGGTAAGTTTTCTATTGGCAGGAAGAATTGGAACATTAAATTTAAGGATGCTACCTCTGCTGCTCAAGGAGCGACTGAGTTTGAAGAACATGCAAACCTAGCTGCCAGAGCTATTGTAGAACTTTCAAGGCAATATTGTGTTGATGATGGTGGTTCATGCCACTTAGGTTTCAAGGATAAAAGGTTGGAACATGGGCAAGTATTTCCTGGAGATGGTAATGGTAATTGTTCTGTTGGCAAGCAGTATTGAAACATGAAATTTAAGGTTGCTACCTCTACTGCTCAAGCAACGGCTGAGTTTGGAGAATATGCAAGCCTAGGTGCCAGAGCTGTTGTAGAACTTTCAAGGCAATATTGTGTTGATGATGGTGGTTCATACCACTTAGTTTTCAAGAATGAAAGGTTAGAACATGGGCAATCATTTCCTTGAGATGGTAATGGTAATTTTTCTGTTGGCAGGCAGTATTGGAACATGAAATTTAAGGATGCTACCTCTGCTGTTCAAGAAGCGGCTGAGTTTGGAGAACATGCAAGCCTAGCTGCTAGAGCTATTTTAGAACTTTCAAGGAAATATTGTGTTGATGATGGTGGTTCGTGCCACTTAGGTTTCAAGGATAAAAGGTTGGAACATGGGCAATCATTTTCTTGAGATGGTAATGGTAATTTTTCTGTTGGCAGGCAGAATTGGAACATGAAATTTGAGGATGCTACCTCGGCTGCTCAAGCAACGGCTGAGTTTGGAGAACATGCAAGACTAGCTGCCCCAGCTGTTGGAGAACTTTCAAGGCAATATTGTGTTGATGATGGTGGTTCATGCCACTTAGGTTTCAAGGATAAAAGGTTGGAACATTGGCAAGCATTTCCTAGAGATGGTAATGGTAATTATTCTATTGGCAGGCAGAATTGGAACATGAAATTTAAGGATGCTACCTCTGCTGCTCAAGAAGCGGTTGAGTTTGGAGCACATGCAAGCCTAGCTGCCAGAGCTCTTTTAGAACTTTCAAGGCAATATTTTGTTGATGATGGTGGTTCATGCAACTTAGGTTTCAAGGATAAAAGGTTGGAACATGGGCAATCATTTCCTTGAGATGGTAATGTTAATTTTTCTGTTGGCAGGCAGAATTGGAACATGAAATTTGAGGATGCTACCTCGGCTGCTCAAGCAACGGCTGAGTTTGGAGAACATGCAAGACTAGCTGCCCCAGCTGTTGGAGAACATTCAAGGCAATATTATGTTGATAATGGTGGTTCGTGCCACTTAGGTTTCAAGGATGAAAGGTTGGAACATTGGCGACCATTTCCTGGAGATAGTAATGGTAATTTTTCTATTGGCAGGCAGAATTGGAACATGAAATTTAAGGATGCTACCTCTGCTGCTCAAGTAGCGACTGAGTTTGCAGAACATGCAAGCCTAGCTGCTAGAGCTGTTGTAGAACTTTCAAGGCAATATTGTGTTGATGATGGTGGTTCATGCCACTTAGGTTTCAAGGATGAAAGGTTGGAACATGGGCAATCATTTCCTGGAGATGGTAATGGTAATATTTCTGTTGGCAAGCTGTATTGGAACATGAAATTTAAGGTTGCTACCTCTGCTGCTCAAGCAACGGCTGAGTTTGGAGAACATGCAAGCCTAAGTGCCAGAGCTGTTGTAGAACTTTCAAGGCAATATTGTGTTGATGATGGTGGTTCATACCACTTAGTTTTCAAGCATGAAAGGTTGGAACATGGGCAATCATTTCCTTGAGATGGTAATGGTAATTTTTCTGTTGGCAGGCAGAATTGGAACATGAAATTTAAGGATGCTACCTCTGCTGCTCAAGCAACGGCTGAGTTTGGAGAACATGCAAGCCTAGCTGCCCCAGCTGTTGGAGAACTTTCAAGGCAATATTGTGTTGATGATGGTGGTTCATGCCACTTAGGTTTCAAGGATAAAAGGTTGAAACATGGGCAATCATTTCCTTGAGATGGTAATGTTAATTTTTCTGTTGGCAGGCAGAATTGGAACATGAAATTTTAGGATGCTACCTCTGCTGCTCAAGCAACGGCTGAGTTTGGAGAACATGCAAGCCTAGCTGCCCCAGCTGTTGGAGAACTTTCAAGGCAATATTGTATTGATGATGGTGGTTCATGCCACTTAGGTTTCAAGGATGAAAGGTTGGAACATTGGCAAGCATTTCCTAGAGATGGTAATGGTAATTTTTCTATTGGCAGGCAGAATTGGAACATGAAATTTAAGGATGCTACCTCTACTGCTCAAGTAGCGACTGAGTTTGCAGAACATGCAAGCCTAGCTGCTAGAGCTGTTGTAGAACTTTCAAGGCAATATTGTGTTCATGATGATGGTTCTTTCCACTTAGGTTTCAAGGATGAAAGGTTGGAACATGGGCAATCATTTCCTGGAGATGGTAATGGTAATATTTCTGTTGGCAAGCTGTATTGGAACATGAAATTTAAGGTTGCTACCTCTGCTGCTCAAGCAACGGCTGAGTTTGGAGAACATGCAAGCCTAGGTACCAGAGCTGTTGTAGAACTTTCAAGGCAATATTGTGTTGATGATGGTGGTTCATGCCACTTAGGTTTCAAGGATGAAAGGTTGGAACATGGGCAATCATTTCCTGGAGATGGTAATGGTAATATTTCTGTTGGCAAGCTGTATTGGAACATGAAATTTAAGGTTGCTACCTCTGCTGCTCAAGCAACGGCTGAGTTTGGAGAACATGCAAGCCTAGGTGCCAGAGCTGTTGTAGAACTTTCAAGGCAATATTGTGTTGATGATGGTGGTTCATACCACTTAGTTTTCAAGCATGAAAGGTTGGAACATGGGCAATCATTTCCTTGAGATGGTAATGGTAATTTTTCTATTGGCAGGCAGAATTGGAACATGAAATTTAAGGATGCTACCTCTGCTGCTCAAGCAACGGCTGAGTTTGGAGAACATTCAAGCCTAGCTGCCCCAGCTGTTGGAGAACTTTCAAGGCAATATTGTGTTGATGATGGTGGTTCATGCCACTTAGGTTTCAAGGATAAAAGGTTGGAACATGGGCAATCATTTCCTTGAGATGGTAATGTTAATTTTTCTGTTGGCAGGCAGAATTGGAACATGAAATTTAAGGATGCTACCTCTGCTGCTCAAGCAACGACTGAGTTTGGAGAACATGCAAGCCTAGCTGCCCCAGCTGTTGGAGAACTTTCAAGGCAATATTGTGTTGATGATGGTGGTTCATGCCACTTAGGTTTCAAGGATGAAAGGTTGGAACATTGGCAAGCATTTCCTAGAGATGGTAATGGTAATTTTTCTATTGGCAGGCAGAATTGGAACATGAAATTTAAGGATGCTACCTCTACTGCTCAAGTAGCGACTGAGTTTGCAGAACATGCAAGCCTAGCTGCTAGAGCTGTTGTAGAACTTTCAAGGCAATATTGTGTTCATGATGATGGTTCTTTCCACTTAGGTTTCAAGGATGAAAGGTTGGAACATGGGCAATCATTTCCTGGAGATGGTAATGGTAATATTTCTGTTGGCAAGCTGTATTGGAACATGAAATTTAAGGTTGCTACCTCTGCTGCTCAAGCAACGGCTGAGTTTGGAGAACATGCAATCCTAGGTGCCAGAGCTGTTGTAGAACTTTCAAGGCAATATTGTGTTGATGATGGTGGTTCATACCACTTAGTTTTCAAGGATGAAAGGTTGGAACATGGGCAATCATTTCCTTGAGATGGTAATGGTAAGTTTTCTATTGGCAGGCAGAATTGGAACATTAAATTTAAGGATGCTACCTCTGCTGCTCAAGGAGCGACTGAGTTTGAAGAACATGCAAGCCTAGCTGCCAGAGCTATTGTAGAACTTTCAAGGCAATATTGTGTTGATGATGGTGGTTCATGCCACTTAGGTTTCAAGGATAAAAGGTTGGAACATGGGCAAGCATTTCCTGGAGATGGTAATGGTAATTGTTCTGTTGGCAAGCAGTATTCAAACATGAAATTTAAGGTTGCTACCTCTGCTGCTCAAGCAACGGCTGAGTTTGGAGAACATGCAAGCCTAGGTGCCAGAGCTGTTGTAGAACTTTTAAGGCAATATTGTGTTGATGATGGTGGTTCATACTACTTAGTTTGCAAGGATGAAAGGTTAGAACATGGGCAATCATTTCCTTGAGATGGTAATGGTAATTTTTCTGTTGGCACGCAGTATTGGAACATGAAATTTAAGGATGCTACCTCTGCTGTTCAAGAAGCGGCTGAGTTTTGAGAACATGCAAGCCTAGCTGCCAGAGCTATTTTAGAACTTTCAAGGAAATATTGTGTTGATGATGGTGGTTCATGCTACTTAGGTTTCAAGGATAAAAGGTTGGAACATGGGCAATCATTTTCTTGAGATGGTAATGGTAATTTTTCTGCTGGCAGGCAGAATTGGAACATGAAATATAAGGATGCTACCTCGGCTACTCAAGCAACGGCTGAGTTTGGAGAACATGCAAGCCTAGCTGCCCCAGCTGTTGGAGAACTTTCAAGGCAATATTGTGTTGATGATGGTGGTTCATGCCACTTAGGTTTCAAGGATGAAAGGTTGGAACATTGGCAAGCATTTCCTAGAGATGGTAATGGTAATTATTCTATTGGCAGGCAGAATTGGAACATGAAATTTAAGGATGCTACCTCTGCTGCTCAAGTAGCGACTGAGTTTGCAGAACATGCAAGCCTAGCTGCTAGAGCTGTTGTAGAACTTTCAAGGCAATATTGTGTTGATGATGGTGGTTCATGCCACTTAGGTTTCAAGGATGAAAGGTTGGAACATGGGCAATCATTTCCTGGAGATGGTAATGGTAATATTTCTGTTGGCAAGCTGTATTGGAACATGAAATTTAAGGTTGCTACCTCTGCTGCTCAAGCAACGGCTGAGTTTGGAGAACATGCAAGCCTAGGTACCAGAGCTGTTGTAGAACTTTCAAGGCAATATTGTGTTGATGATGGTGGTTCATACCACTTAGTTTTGAAGGATGAAAGGTTGGAACATGTGCAATCATTTCCTTGAGATGGTAATGGTAATTTTTCTGCTGGCAGGCAGTATTGGAACATGAAATTTAAGGATGCTACCTCTGCTGCTCAAGTAGCGACTGAGTTTGCAAAACATGCAAGCCTAGCTGCTAGAGCTGTTGTAGAACTTTCAAGGCAATATTGTGTTGATGATGGTGGTTCATGCCACTTAGGTTTCAAGGATGAAATGTTGGAACATGGGCAATCATTTCCTGGAGATGGTAATGGTAATATTTCTATTGGCAAGCAGTATTGAAACATGAAATTTAAGGTTGCTACCTCCGCTGCTCAAGCAACGGCTGAGTTTGGAGAACATGCAAGCCTAGGTGCCAGAGCTATTGTAGAACTTTCAAGGCAATATTGTGTTGATGATGGTGGTTCATACCACTTAGTTTTCAAGGATGAAAGGTTGGAACATGGGCAATCATTTCCTTGAGATGGTAATGGTATGTTTTCTATTGGCAGGCAGAATTGGAACATTAAATTTAAGGATGCTACCTCTGCTGCTCAAGGAGCGACTGAGTTTGAAGAACATGCAAGCCTAGCTGCCAGAGCTATTGTAGAACTTTCAAGGCAATATTGTGTTGATGATGGTGGTTCATGCCACTTAGGTTTCAAGGATGAAAGGTTGGAACATGGGCAAGCATTTCCTGGAGATGGTAATGGTAATTGTTCTGTTGGCAAGCAGTATTGGAACATGAAATTTAAGGTTGCTACCTCTGCTGCTCAAGCAACGGCTGAGTTTGGAGAACATGCAAGCCTAGGTGCCAGAGCTGTTGTAGAACTTTCAAGGCAATATTGTGTTGATGATGGTGCTTCATACCACTTAGTTTTCAAGGATGAAAGGTTAGAACATGGGCAATCATTTCCTTGAGATAGTAATGGTAATTTTTCTGTTGGCAGGCAGTATTGGAACATGAAATTTAAGGATGCTACCTCTGCTGTTCAAGAAGCGGCTGAGTTTGGAGAACATGCAAGCCTAGCTGCCAGAGCTATTTTAGAACTTTCAAGGAAATATTGTGTTGATGATGGTGGTTCATGCCACTTAGGTTTCAAGGATAAAAGGTTGGAATATGGGCAATCATTTCCTTGAGATGGTAATGGTAATTTTTCTGTTGGCAGGCAGAATTGGAACATGAAATTTAAGGATGCTACCTCTGCTGCTCAAGCAACGGCTGAGTTTGGAGAACATGCAAGCCTAGCTACCCCAGCTGTTGGAGAACTTTCAAAGCAATATTGTGTTGACGATGGTGGTTCATGCCACTTAGATTTCAAGGATGAAAGGTTGGAACATTGGCAAGCATTTCCTAGAGATGGTAATGGTAATTATTCTATTGGCAGGCAGAATTGGAACATGAAATTTAAGGATGCTACCTCTGCTGCTCAAGTAGCGACTGAGTTTGCAGAACATGCAAGCCTAGCTGCTAGAGCTGTTGTAGAACTTTCAAGGCAATATTGTGTTGATGATGGTGGTTCATGCCACTTAGGTTTCAAGGATGAAAGGTTGGAACATGGGCAATCATTTCCTGGAGATGGTAATGGTAATATTTCTGTTGGCAAGCTGTATTGGAACATGAAATTTAAGGTTGCTACCTCTGCTGCTCAAGCAACGGCTGAGTTTGGAGAACATGCAAGCCTAGGTACCAGAGCTGTTGTAGAACTTTCAAGGCAATATTGTGTTGATGATGGTGGTTCATACCACTTAGTTTTCAAGCATGAAAGGTTGGAACATAGGCAATCATTTCCTTGAGATGGTAATGGTAAGTTTTCTATTGGCAGGCAGAATTGGAACATTAAATTTAAGGATGCTACCTTTGCTGCTCAAGCAACGGCTGAGTTTGGAGAACATGCAAGCCTAGCTGCCCCAGCTGTTGGAGAACTTTCAAGGCAATATTGTGTTGATGATGGTGGTTCATGCCACTTAGGTTTCAAAGATGAAAGGTTGGAACATGGGCAAGCATTTCCTGGAGATGGTAATGGTAATTGTTCTGTTGGCAAGCAGTATTGGAACATGAAATTTAAGGTTGCTACCTCTGCTGCTCAAGCAACGGCTGAGTTTGGAGAACATGCAAGCCTAGGTGCCAGAGCTATTGTAGAACTTTCAAGGCAATATTATGTTGATGATGGTGGTTCATACCACTTAGTTTTCAAGGATGAAAGGTTGGAACATGGGCAATCATTTCCTTGAGATGGTAATGGTAAGTTTTCTATTGGCAGGCAGAATTGGAACATTAAATTTAAGGATGCTACCTCTGCTGCTCAAGGAGCGACTGAGTTTGAAGAACATGCAAGCCTAGCTGCCAGAGCTATTGTAGAACTTTCAAGGCAATATTGTGTTGATGATGGTGGTTCATGCCACTTAGGTTTCAAGGATGAAAGGTTGGAACATGGGCAATCATTTCCTGGAGATGGTAATGGTAATTGTTTTGTTGGCAAGCAGTATTGGAACATGAAATTTAAGGTTGCTACCTCTGCTGCTCAAGCAACGGCTGAGTTTGGAGAACATGCAAGCCTAGCTGCCAGAGCTGTTGTAGAACTTTCAAGGCAATATTGTGTTGATGATGGTGGTTCATACCACTTAGTTTTCAAGCATGAAAGGTTGGAACATGGGAAATCATTTCCTTGAGATGGTAATGGTAATATTTCTGTTGGCAAGCTGTATTGGAACATGAAATTTAAGGTTGCTATCTCTGCTGCTCAAGCAACGGCTGAGTTTGGAGAACATGCAAACCTAGCTGCCAGAGCTATTTTAGAACTTTGAAGGAAATATTGTGTTGATGATGGTGGTTCATGCCACTTAGGTTTCAAGGATAAAAGGTTGGAACATGGGCAATCATTTCCTTGAGATGGTAATGGTAATTTTTCGGTTGGCAGGCAGAATTGGAACATGAAATTTAAGGATGCTACCTCGGCTGCTCAAGCAACGGCTGAGTTTGGAGAACATGCAA